>NW_013666894.1:21873-24232 GCF_000517525.1 Limulus polyphemus | reverse complement strand
CCATAAATTAACGCTCGAGACATATAACTTGAAACTAACAAATTTAACACATGTTGGGTGTATTGCAGTGTTTGAAATTAACGACTAGATATATATTAAGTGACGAATATTATGTGTTACACTTGATTACTTAACAAAGTGTTTACATTTAGTGATGAATATGATGTGTTATACTTGATTACTAAACAAACTGATTACATTTGGTAACGAATATGATGTGCTATACTTGATTACTTAACAAAGTGATACATTTGGTGATGAACATGTTGTTTTACACATCATTATTTAGCAAGGTAATTACATTTGATAATAAAGATAATTTGTTACACTTGATTACTCAACAAACTACTTACGTTTGGTGATAATTATGATGCGTTACACTTGATTACTTAACATGACAACAACATTTTGTGATGAATATGATGTATTACATTTCATTACTTAACATGGTAATAACATGCCTCTAAACTGGAGGGCAGTCTCCAAATTTTTAAACAAATGATATGCGTCTGGGTTAAACAGTGGATGCCAATGTATGACTGGGAATACGCGTCATAAAAAGGTTGGAAACCAGTGGATTAGAGAACAATTTTTAACTGGCACAATAAGAACGATTGTTAATGCTCAAGTTATTGATAGCTGGTCATTTAGTACAGAGTTAATATTTATGCTTTGAACACCTCATCTTTTATCTTTTTATTAACACCTTCAGTTTTATCTTTTTCAACACTATAACCTTTAACACTGAATCAACACTTTCAGTTTTTGTTTCTTCATTAACACCCTGTCTTTTTGATCTTCAATTAACTCTTCATTATTACGTATTCTGTCAACTCATTCAGGTTTAAGCTTTCTGCCAAAATTAGATCTCTAAACTCTATATCAGTGGTTCTCAAACTGGGGTCCGCGAAGGTAATACTGGGGGTTCGTAAGCTATGTGCTTTAATTAGATAATGCACGGAAATACACAGAATAATAACAACGTAAAAAACTGAGACTGTTCTATAATTGTCACAATTTTTCTGGCTCTCTAAGTATGTGAGAAAAGTCGTTAAAAATTCAGCTAAGCTCCTCGTGGGAAAAAATGTGTATCAATAAAGCAACATTAACCAGCTCATTAAACAAGTAATACTGCTGTTCTTTTAATTGCACACTCAGTTATATAAGTCTTTAGTTTGACAGTGAAAAATGGGAAAACAAGTTAATTATTAGTTAATAAAAACAGCTTGTTGAGTAGACGGAATCTTTCAAAAACATGGGGTCTGTGGGGAAAAATAAAATAAAAGGGGGTCCTTGGTGGTAAAAAAGGTTGGAAACCACTGCTCTACATGGACACTTGGAGCTTTTAATTGGACATTGCACAACATCCTTTAATCCTCAATCAACACATCTGTTGGCAGCTAATTTAGTTTAATTTTATGACATAAGAAACTTAGAAACCTTTATTCCACTATCAAGACATGAGATTTTCGTCAGTCGTCGAACAATATTTTAGGTTTCATCTTTCCGTTACAGCTTTTATTTTCCTATATCAATATTTCAAAGTTCAGTTTTAAACAAAATTTGATTATTTATCAGCATTTCAACGTTTACTTCTATTTTAGTATTTTTACTCTGTTTTAGCAACATTTAGTTCTCTCCCAGTATTTCAACTTCCAGTTTTAATAACATTTAATTCTTTATTAATATTTCAATGTTCAATCTTAACAACATTTGGTTCTCTGTTAGTATTTCAACTTTAAGTTTGACAAGGTTTAGTTTTTTATTAGTATTTCAACGTTCAAGTTTAACAACATATCGTTCTCTGTCAATATTTAAATGTTCAATTTGAATAACATTTAGTTCTCTGCCAATATTTGAATGTTCAATTTTAACAACATTTAGTTCTCTGTCAATATTTAAACGTTCAGTTTAACAAATTTAGTTCTCTGTCAGTATTTAAATGTTCAGTTTTTGACAACATTTAGTTCTCTGTCAATATTTAAACGTCCAGTTTAACAAATTTAGTTCTCTGTCAGTATTTAAATGTTCAGTTTTTGACAACATTTAGTTCTCTGTCAACATTTAAATGTTCAGTTTTGAATAATATTTAGTTCTCTGTCAATTTTTAAATGTTTAGTTTTAACAACATTTAGTTCTCTATCAGTACTTAAATGTATAGATTTTAACAACATTTAGTTCTCTATCAGTACTTAAATGTTCAGTTTTGAATAATATTTAGTTCTCTGTCAATTTTTAAATGTTTAGTTTTAACAACATTTAGTTCTCTATCAGTACTTAAATGTATAGATTTTAACAACATTTAGTTCTCTATCAGTACTTAAATGTATAGATTTTAACAACATTTAGTTCTCTATCA
>NW_013666894.1:20559-21481 GCF_000517525.1 Limulus polyphemus | reverse complement strand
ACAACATTTAGTTCTCTGTCAATATTTAAACGTTCAGTTTAACAAATTTAGTTCTCTGTCAGTATTTAAATGTTCAGTTTTTGACAACATTTAGTTCTCTGTCAATAACAGAGAACTAAATTTGTTAAACTGGACGTTTAAATATTGACAGAGAACTAAATGTTGTCAAAAACTGAACATTTAAATACTGACAGAGAACTAAATTTGTTAAACTGAACGTTTAAATATTTTTAAATGTTTAGTTTTAACAACATTTAGTTCTCTATCAGTACTTAAATGTATAGATTTTAACAACATTTAGTTCTCTATCAGTATTTACATGTTCAGTTTTAACAAAATCTAGTTCTCTGCGGTATGTCTGCGGACTCACAACGCTAGAATCCGGAATTAGATACTCGTTGTGGGCAGAGCACAGATAGCCCATTGTGTAGCTTTGTGCTTAACTTCAAACAAACTAGTGGTTAAGGCGCTCGACTAGCAATCTGCGGATTCGAATCCCCATCCCACCAAACGTGTTCGCCCTTTCAGCCTTGGGGGCGTTATAATGTGACGGTCTATCCCACTATTCGTTGGTAAAAATGTAGCCCAATAGTTGACGGTGGGTGGTGATGACTAGCCGTCTTCCCTCTAGTTTTTCACTGCTAAATTAAGGACGGCTAGCGCAGATAGCCCTCGTGTAGCTTTGTGCGAAATTCAGATCCAAACCAATCAAACAAATTACAGTATTTAAGTCTTAGCTTTCAATAAAGACTTTCAGTTCTTAGTCTACTATCAATACTTTCAGCTATTAGTCTTATATCAATGTCTGGCCTTTAGTAGTCTATCAACCCGTTCAGCTCTTAGTCCTATATCAATATCTGGCCTTTAGTCCTTTACGAACAAGTGTAGCTTGTATTGATATGTCAAAAACAACTCTAGTCCT
>NW_013666894.1:9160-19703 GCF_000517525.1 Limulus polyphemus | reverse complement strand
TGATCAAGATATAGTAAGCTTGATTACATAACATAGGTACAACATTTAGGAATGGTCAAGATGTGGTAAACTTGATTACATAACATAGGTACAACATTTAGGAATGATCAAGATATAGTAAGCTTGATTACATAACATAGGTACAACATTTAGGAATGGTCAAGATGTGGTAAACTTGATTACATAACATAGGTACCAACATTTAGGAATGGTGAAAATGTAGTAAGCTTGATTACATAACATATGTACATGATTTAGGGATGTTCTAGATGTGGTACCATTGTTTACTTTGTAAACTCCATGTCAACAGTAAATGATGCTCATAATAAGGTACATTTAATCATGTTACGTAGGTGCACAATTTAGGGATGATCAGGAAAAATGTACAATTAATCACTTAGAACACTGGCAATACTTAATGATGATGAAGATGTGGTACAATTGTTTACTTAGAACACTGGCAATACCTAATGATGATGAAGATGTGGTACAATTTTTACTTAGTACATTGGCAATATTAATGATGATGAAGATGTGGTACAATTGTTTACATAGAACACTGACAGTACTTGATGATGAAGATGTGGTACATTTATTTACTTAGAACTCGGACAATACTTAATGATGATGAAAATGTGGTACAATTATTTACTTAGAACTCTGACAATACTTAATGATGATGAAGATGTGGTACATTTATTTACTTAGAACTCTGACAATACTTAATGATGATGAAGATGTGGTACAATTGATTACTTAGCACAGCGATGCAATTAATTGATGATTATGGTTTACTTGAATATTTAGAGATGATTGCGATGGGAAACACGATTACTTAACGCAGTGATAACCTTTAGATGTTATCAATATATGACACATTTCTTTAATTAACACAGTCATAACGTGCAATGAGATAAAATGTGATACAAATGATGATGATTAGGATATGTGTCATTTGATTAATTGGCAGATTGAGAACATTTTTTAATGATTAAGATATAGTACCCTTGATTAATTGACACTGCAATAACAATTATTGAAGCTTAGGACAAGGTACCTTGATACCTCAACAAAGGATTACACTAGGTGATGAATAAGATGTGTTATACTTGGTAACGTAACAAACTGGTTACACTTGGTGATGAATATGATGTGTTCTACTTGATAACATAACAAACTGATTACATTAGATGATGAATATGATGTGTTACACTTGATGACGTACCAAGGTGCTTACACTAGGTGATGAATATGATGTATTACATTTCATTACTTAACATGGTAATAACATGCCTCTAAACTGGAGGGCAGTCTCCATTATTAACTCTTCATTATTACGTATTCTGTCAACTCATTCAGGTTTAAGCTTTCTGCCAAAATTAGATCTCTAAACTCTCCATGAACACTTGGAGCTTTTATTGTACATCGCGCAACATCCTTTAACCCTCACTCAACACATCTGTTGGCAGCTAACTTAATATCAAAATTATGTCTTTTAATTTTATGGCATAAGAAACTTAGAAACCTTTATTCCACTATCAAGACATGAGTTTTTTCGTCAGTCGTCGAACAATATTTTAGGTTTCATCTTTCTGTCAACGTTACAGCTTTTATTTCCCTATATCAATATTTCAACATTCAGTTTTAAAAACATTTAGTTCTCTGTCAGTATTTCTCAGTTCAATTTTAATTACATTTAGTTCTCTCCCAGTATTTCAACTTCGAGTTTTGATAATATTTAATTCTTTGTCAGTATTCAAATGTTCGGTTTAAACAACATTTAATTCTATATTAGTATTTAGACTTTCAAATTTAACAACATCTACATCTCTATCAATATTTCAATCTTCAAGTTCAACAACATTTAGTTCTTTATTAGCATTTCAACGTTAAATTTTCATCACTTAGTCCTTTGTCAGTATTTAAATGTTCAGTTTTAACAACATTTAGTTCTCTGTCAGTTTTTAAATGTTCAGTTTTTAACACGATTTATTCTCTATGAACTCCTCAGCGTTTAGCCTGCTAGAAACACGATTATTCTTGTTCACTCTTAACAAATTTAGTCTTAGCTTTCAATAAAGACTTTTAGTTCTTAGTCCACTATCAACCCGTTCAGCTCTTAGTCCTATATCAATATCTGGCCTTTAGTCCTTTACGAACAAGTGTACCTTGTATTGATATGTCAAAAACAACTCTAGTCCCCTATTAACACTTTTGTTCTTTGTTCCATATCAATGCTTACAGATCATAAAACCAAGCAACACTCCCAGCTCTTAGTCCTTTATTATTACATGAACACCTTCAATTCTTATTTTACCATCAACATTTATTACTGTCAGTCATTTCCACCTAACACAACGTACATTTTTAATCTTTAACCTTGTATAGAGATTTTATTTTTTACACGTTTACCAAAATGTTTATCAATACCTATAACATTTTTTGTATCCGAATGATGTACTTGTTCGCTCCAAATACATTTATATTGTTGTTATTTTACACACACAAAATTAAAGTCGGTGTACATATTTATAAATATATTTTCTGAAAGCTTTTATAAACTTCATTTAGAAATCATTGATGGTACTAAAATGTCATACACTCCCCATTTTTACACATCGAAATAACAAACATAATTATCTATATCTAGTGAAATATGACATCTTCTCCTCGTAGTGTTTACTAGTTTTTGTCAGATATCGTAAATTAATCTATCAAGAAAACGTTGCACGAAGAAACGTTTGATTTCAAAGTGAGTGTACTTTCAAAATGTTGATAACGAGTGTAATCTAAATCTTGTTATCGTTAAATAACACTAAGCAAAGGTGTTTGGTAGTTAGTAAAAAATTGTCAAGTGACAAGAGAACACAATGATTTACAAGGTTTGATAACTTTATCGTTGACATTTCACATTAGTAATTTTTGATAATCACAAGAATAAAATAACACTGTCAGGTGTTTGAGTATCTAATTAAAATTACCTATCTACGACCAACCTTTAAAGCATTTGAGAAAAGAAAAATACTGTATCGTCACGTTATAGCTACGAAAGCAGAATTCGATAAAAAGGCTTACAGTATTAAATTTTTCTTTTGTCAAAAATGAAGCCTCCACAAATTTGTTTGTTTTAGAGCAAAACCACATGAGGCTATCTGCTGTGTTCACCGTAGGGAATCGAACCCTTGATTGTAGCTTTGTAAGTCCGTAAACTTACCACTGACCCACTGGGGGACACCTCCACAAGAGGCTGTTTTGTACAGGACATATTTGTCAAGGAGCTTTGATACGTTGAAGAAGGTAAACAATCATAAATGGGCCGGGCGTGACTTAAGGTGCTTTGACCGTGAATCCAAAGATTCATGGTTCGAGAATCGTTGCTGCAAAAACTCACTTGGTACTTTGGAGCCATAAGAATGGAGCTCAAATCAGACAAGAGTTGGCGGCGGATGCTATTGACTAGCTGCCTTCCCTCCAGCCTGTTAGGTCGGCATTTCAGGCGACTATGTGCAGATGACCTTTGTGTAGCGTTGCGTAAATTTCTGAAGCAAATAAACAAACGAAACTCATAGCCAAAAGCAATAACATCCACTCTAGAAAGACAAACAAACACACAGAGCCATAAATTAACGCTCGAGACATATAACTTGAAACTAACAAATTTAACACGTATGTCAACTTGATTGTTTCACACACACATGTTGGGTGTATTTGATTGTTTGAAATTAACGAATATATATATATATATGTGTATTTATTTATATATTCTCGTGAAATCAAATATTAATGAAGTGTGTACTTCTATGACGTTTTTTTCCGACGTAGACATAGTGTGAATTTTCAGCAACTTTGTCAAAAAAATAAATAAGGACTTATGTATAAAAAAGTTAATAGAAATATATTCAGATTTTGATTTTGTTTTAATGACATCAAAAACATATATTTGTCACCCTTATTGCACATGTTACCACATCCTAGTCATGTGCTTAAAATGTTAAAATGTTTATTAGGAATGAATTTTTGTTGGCCACATTAGTTTAGTGAAAAGTTAAGAAATCGGATGTGGTTCACATTAATCTCAATCAGAAAAGATCACGTCTTTAGCACATATCACTTTCCGAACACCAGGAGTCACATCACCCTCTGTAGGCCTTTCTACTTAACTCTTCTTTGTTCTTGAATTAATAGTTGGTTGTAACTGCTAATTGCTTGATGATTTTACTCATCAAGCAGAACCTTTGGTAGAGTAACTAATGAGATATTTATGATAAAGAGAAAAAAAAAAGTTTGTGGCCAATGGTTACAAGTATACGTCGCGATAACTTTGCCTAAAAAAATGCGTTGAAACTTATCTTAATATAAATGTATACATATATGTATATATATATGCACATGTATGTCCAACGTTACTTAACATGGTAGGATTTCACGATAAATCCAGTGCTATTTAAAAAAGGGAATAGCTTTAATAAGTCTCGACGTTTCTAATAAAATGGAAATATATTTTGATAAGTTTTGATGTACTGAAGAGGGAAAATTTTGTAATACTTATTCCAGTGAGGGAGTGACTTATGGTAAATCATTGACGTTACTTAGAAAAGGAAGTATTTTGTAATAAGTTTTGACTTCACTTAAAAATGGAGTGTTTTGTGATAAGTTTGGGCGCTATTCAAAAATGGAGTGTTTTGTGATAAGTTTGGGCGCTATTCAAAAATGGAGTGTTTTGTGATAAGTTTAAACTTATCGCAAAATTTTCCCTTTTTAAGTAGAACCCAAAACATTCCATTTTTAAATAGCACCGAAACTTATCGCAAAACACTCCATTTTTAAATAGCACCGAAACTTATCGCAAAACACTCCATTTTTAAATAGCACCGAAACTTATCACAAAACACTCCATTTTTAAATAGCACCGAAACTTATCACAAAACACTCCATTTTTAAATAGCGCCCAAACTTATCACAAAACACTCCATTTTTGAATAGCGCCCGGGCGCTATTTGAAAATGGAGTGTTTTGTGATAAGTTTGGGCGCTATTTAAAAATGGAGTGTTTTGTGATAAGTTTCGGTGCTATTTAAAAATGGAGTGTTTTGCGATAAGTTTCGGTGCTATTTAAAAATGGAGTGTTTTGCGATAAGTTTCGGTGCTATTTAAAAATGGAATGTTTTGGGCTCTACTTAAAAAGGGAAAATTTTGCAATAGATTCTGGCACTATTTAAAAATGATATTTTGCGATACATTTTGGCGCTACTTAAAAATGAAGTATCTTGTATGGGAAACCAGTGAAATAACCTCTGACTTATATATATACACACACGTAAATGAGTTTTCCTTCACAATTTAGGATCGTGAGTGTGCAGTCATGTTTTATTTAATTTTGATAGTTTTAATTAATTCCTCGTGTAAAGCTTCATTAAGAGCGACATCTGTATGTATATAATTTATTTCAGTTAGCTTTGTTTGTTTGAAGTTAAGCACAAAGCTACACAATGGGCTATCTGTGCTCTGCCCCCCACGCGTATCGAAACCCGGTTTCTAGCATTGTAAATCCGCAGACATACCGTTGTGCCACTGGGGGGGGGATTCAGTTAGAAATATGAAACTAAGAGTCGCTATTGGTCATCACTACCAATATAACCAGTGGTCTATTGTCATCACTACCAATATAACCAGTGGTCTATAATATTAACATTTCAACCTTCTTGGTTACATAAATTGTGTAGCATGTTTAGTATATTTTTCAGTAATGCATAAGAAATAATTAGAAAATTCACATTTTAAGAAGGTTTACATGAAAAACACAAGGTATTTATGGTTTGCTATAATTCTTCTACTTGGACTTATTGAAGAGTATATTATATCCATGTATATTTACACATTTTCTGGTTTTGGTTTTGTTAAGTTGTTTTTCTTTCGTTTTTGTCGCTGTTTTTAATTTTTTTTTCGAGTAAAACTACACAAAGGGCTACCTGCATATTTAGCCGTCCCCAGTATTGAACTGATAAACAAGAGGGAAGAGAGCTGGTCAGAATGTTCAACGTTGGGGCCTATATAACACCTGACCCTCCCAGATCTCGATCGAGACCAGATTGTCAGCAGCATTCACAGCCAATTTTTGGGCTACTCTTTTCTGATTGATTATATATATATATTGTGGGATTTGACCATCACTCTCACAGCGCACCCACGCACCCAAATTATGATAACGGGCCGCGAACCACGAACTCTCGGATTCACAGAGGTAACCACATGCTACGCCCGGCCTACCTTCCAAGTGAACCCGTAATTATTGATATGCTGTGTTTTCTGTTCTTGATATACAGATCTTTATCAACGTGGTTAGAAGTGGAAACGGTTCAAAATACGCAAAGAAAAATCCTCGTATGATGACAGGTACCGAAACGAGTCAGTGACATTACACAGGTACCGAAACGAGTCAGTGACATCACACAGGTACCGAAACGAGTCAGTGACATCATTTACAGTTTAACTACTTATTTTAAAATTACAGTTACATGATGATGTCTTATACACCTAGATAAAACAATTTCATGTATATTCTTATACAGCGTTTCATGTTATATTAGAACGTATTTTTATTCATCACAATCATTTTCAATTTTACTAATCTTAATATTTTATTGAACAAAAACAGATTACCCCAATTTTTATTTTAATAAAGCAAAGATCTTATAAATACAAAAACTCTGGAAGCTCTGAAATCAAACTAATCTTTGGTGGCGACATCTATAGTTTAAATATTTTTGTAGTTATATCTATGAACCAATTTTCCTGCGCCATAGGCCAATTTAATCTTTGCTGGTTTCTACATATGTTAATATCTATATTATGGCTGCATACACTGATAGCATATTAAATAAATTATTCACAATATCCCCCCACCGGTGGCTCAGCGATAAGCCTGAGGGCTTTATACGCTAAAATTCGGAGTTCGTTGCTTGCAGTGGGTACAGCACAAAATAGCCCATTGTACACGATATGATCAACAACAAAACAAGTAAATTATTGACAACTGACTTTTCATACAAATATTTGTATATTTATATGCCAATTCATAAAAGTTTCAATGATTTTGAATTAAGTTTCACAAACTTATTTCTATTATTATTCCTGTTTCCTGTAACATGAGGACCCACGTTTAATAACGTAATAGTATTTCTTTCAAAAACAAAAGTAGCAGTATTGGAAAGATACAAAATATTTTGATAATAAAAATTTTACTTCTGGTTCTCTCTAATAGTAGCGCTGCATACACAGTGCACACTAAAAATTTTGAAATGCTTTGATAAACTACTATAATTCCTTTTCTGTTGTCTACTGGTCTGAAGTTTACATGCTCAATATTGGAGCGTCCTTAGCTAACAGCATTTATTACAGTTTTCAATATTTTGATACCTGTTTGTCCGCATAATATTGAGTGCAGTGTATATCTGCACTATTAAACAATTCCTGTTAAACATATTGACTTAACATGGATACACAACGGACATTTAAGACAATTTGTTAACGGTATTGACTTATCATAGATGCATAATGGATAGTGACAAAAACACCAAATAACGTTCAGAATGGTCCTGCTTCGTCCAACCATAGGTATTTCAATACGTTTGTAAAATTGGTATAGATCTATTATTTAGTAAGCACCGTATTCCAGCGTTCATTCGAGTAGAAAGCACAATGAGCTTACATGGACATCACGCGTTCTGTATTCAACAGCATGTCAATGTTATTGCAGTAGATCTCCAGCAATGAAGATGAACACATGATTTGTGTGTGTGTGTGTCACGCACAGAGGACTTATGTTATTTAGTCTCTGTGGCATATGTATTAGTCGCTTTTAGTTGGCACCATGTCCCAACATGGTCCCCTGTGTTATTTCTACTATTAGTGGACTTTACAATTTCATTCGTCAAAGTGGTGGCTGTGTTATTTCGCCTTTGGTTGACCTCATATTTCTGCGTTTTAGAAAGCACCATGCCCCTAAATTGTTCCTTTTGTTATTTGTATGAGTAATGGACTTAACAACTTCATTAGTCTACGTAATGGCTGAGTTATTTCGCTTTTACTTCACTTAGATGTCATAAATATCTTGTAAAAGCAGACATTAGATAATTTAGAAATAACACTCACTCCTTTGTGTTATATTTATTAACACAGACTACGTCCAAGAACAACTGACGTATTCAGCAATAACAAGAATTCGACCAGATACAGAGAAATTAAAAAAATAAGAGTCATTGACAAAATACTTTAAGGACTGACAATATAGAGGTTTGGTTTCTTTGGCATTTCGCGCAAAGCTAGCTACAAGAGGGCTATCTGCGTTAGCTGACCCTAATTTAGTAGTGATAGAGTACACTAGAGGGAAGGCAGATAGTCAACACCACCCACCGCCAACTCTTGGGCGAGCTACTCTTTTATCAACGAACAGTGGGATTGACAGTTACATTATATCGCCCTCAAGGCTGAAAGGGCGAGCATGTTCGGTGTGACGGGGATTCGAACCCGCGACCCGCAGATTGCCTTAACCACCAGGCCATTCAAGGCCTCAATACTGAGTAACTGATTTTTGTGTATGTGTAATATTCAACCCCTTCCCCCGGTGGCTCAGTGGTAACTTTGAGGGCTTATAACGTTAAAATTCAGTTTTCGATCCCTACACTATACATAGCACGGCTAGCCTATTGTGGAGTAAGTATTCGAAGAACATATTCGAACGTCCGAAGGAGGTTTAACGGCAGATTTCAAAGACAAACACTTGCATACGATTTATTTCACATATTTGTTTATCTTAAACGCACACCTCAATAAATGGTATTCCAAAAGCCTTACTCGTATTTTATAAACATATATATATATAACTTTTGTAAATTTCCCCAGCTATAGAACTGATGGTAATAACATTTTATTTGAACACTGTGCACATTGTTATCTGTATATAATACAAATGTGAAATCGGCTATAAAATATTTTCTGAAACTATACACTACAATGTTTCTCTAGAAACTTTACGGACACAAATGGATTTTATGGCTTGGCAATTTTCACTCGAGGCATTTTTACGTCACCTCTGAGATTGTCCAACCTCACGTGAAGTTTTAACCAAGTGTTTCAGTCTTCTTGTTCGAATGGAAAGACATTTAGGCCTATTACCGAAGCTAGATTATACAATGCCATACCGTTCTGATTTCCAGCGGAATTGTACTTTGCGTTAAATGAGCAAACAGTATTAGAACCATATAAAAAACACTTGAACGTTTTAATCTAGCTAGAGGGTGAGAAATCTGTTAGATAGAGAGAATAAGTTCACAGATTTCTAGCTCCAACTGGGGGCCATGCTCTCCCAAGGGAACCATTCAGCTCTCTCCGACAAACTGGACTAGAATTCCGGACACTCCGGGGAACCAACTAACGGTGATCTCTTCTATAGGAGCGAATTGGTAAAAACGAAATCGCATTAGGTGACGATGAGTCCTAGGGCTCAGCTGGTCTTTACTGTCGACGGGCGCAAGGTAAACATCGTCGTGATTGGGTTCGTCCTAAACCGTTCCGAGCGCCTTTTGTGTCGGTGCTCATAAACGGAGTAATAAGTTTACTGTGCAGCCGAAGGGCTTGTTCATGTGCTTTCATACTTAGGCTCACATTAAACAGGCACCAGTGATTAGGGTGTCTATCTTGTTGAAGCGCCTAAAAACACTTTATCGTTCTCTTATCTTTGCTGCTACGTACAGAAGCTCAATATGGCTCTTCTGTATGTTCTTCTCAACGGTCTATGCTGCTGAATTAAGGTTTATATTGGAATTTGTTGGAGAGGACGACGTGTAAGACGGTTATAAAAATAGGCCCCAAACAACAAACAAAACAATCAAATAAAATAAAAATAAACGTAAAAATTACAATCCATTATGAAAGGGAAAAAAATAAAACATTTGATCCATTTTCTAGTATTTCTGTTTAAACCTTGTCTTTGGCTGGGGGTTTATGATGAAGCGCTTCGTAGGAAGAATCCTTCCATAAACAGATCAGAAAAATATGAAACCTCGTTTCTTTTATTTAGGAATATAAATACAAATCACCTAAAGTAACGTATTAACGATGTATTTCCCTGAATAAAGTTCCCAATTCCTGATGAGGTTGTTCCGGTTTGAATCCTGCATTTCTTTTAGGGAAAGTATCGTGAAACAAACAGATTTAACAACTTGCGATCCGCAACCCAGCACGCTAACCAACTCCTATAATGTTAATGTTTTTAAATTGTACCAAATGTGTGCCAATGTTACTGTACGAGTTAGATCTCACAGACAATTTAACTTGTTCCTTCAAATTTATTAATTGAATAGAAGCGTTCGATTTATGTGTATTATTTTTTGTAGGCCCAGCATGGCCAGGTGGTTAGGGCGCTCGACTCGCAATCTGAGGGTTGCGCGTTCGAATCCCCGTCCTATCAAAACATGCTCGCCCTTTTAGCCGTGGGGGCGTTATAATGTGACGGTCAATCCCACTATTCGTTGGTAAAAGAGTAG
>NW_013666894.1:0-8780 GCF_000517525.1 Limulus polyphemus | reverse complement strand
CGCGAATATCAAAACAAACAATTATTTTTGCCGTGGATTTCATATCATGTTCGTAGTAGAATTTTACAGTAATGAATAATCCTTTCACCAAAATCAAACACACTGTTTACATTCTACCACTATGAGACCTACTTTGTTTATTTGCCTCACACTTTCAAGCAGCACTGGCTGTGAATTCGGCGAAACTAGTCTGCTGCAGCAGAAGTAGCGAATCAGAGACCAGACTAGGCTTCTACGCCATCTTTTCTTCACTGAAGTTAACGTTTTGATTAGGAAAAGCAATTTATACAAAAAATATACGTAGTGTTTAGGAAAATGTGGTTCCTCGTGTAAACATATATATATGTATCATAGTTGTAGCCCGTTAATTAAAACTAATAATGCTTGACTTTGCTCTCGCTCAACAGGTTTCACTCAAAATATATTTTAGCATTGAGCTAATTGTAAGCTGTTGGGCATAAATGTATATATGTATATATTCTTTTTGAATAATGACCATCATAAAACAAATAAAATCTATAACATCAACAAACTTATCTCACTTTGAAACCATTGTTCACAACAAATACCTGATTTAATAAAATATATAGTAGTAGTTTATAACAATGTGGTTTCTATACGTTTTTCCATTTTTAAACAAGTGATTTTGATAATAATTGTAAACATGGTTTCACTTTAACACACACACACATAAGTTGTTTTATATACAGTGTAACTGTCCCTTTTAAATTATTTCAATTTTGCACCTATTTCGGATATTAGTTATTTATGTTCATATGGAAATTAATTGTTAATTTCTTTAATTATGTTAAACGCATGCCTATGTCGATGTCCGAGTTGTGTTCGTATACAGTATAACTGTCAGTGGTATTTATGCTTACACCCTGAAAGGTACCTTATGTGACACGTTGGCTAAACGGCTGAATCAGAAACCCCAATGCTCAGCCATATGCATCCATAATCTAGAACTTCTCTAATCAGAGAAGGACAATCAGTCAACAGCACCAGTCGCCTATCGATGATTACTCTTAACCGAATAGGAGAATTGACTGTCATAATTATAAAAACCCACATCTGAAAGTGCGGAGCATCGCGTCTCGCACCTTGAACCTCCCAGTCCGCACCCAAATACGCTAAACAACCCAAATAATGTCATTAAGCTGTGCTAAATGTGTGACTATGTTGATGTACGAGTTGAATTCACAAACAACGTAACTTGTTACTTCAAGCGTATTAAGTAAATACATATTTCAACCGTTTGATTATTTCTTGCCTCATTTCATGCTATGTTTGAAATGAGACTGTATAGTTATGTTTCTTGAAAAGTGGACAGTATCATATCCAAACCGTTTTGTTTTGTGACGACGTAGACTATGAGCCATATTTATCTACTGAGGTAGGAATAGCATTGAATTTGTACCTTTTCAGGAATGACGACCTTGATTATGAACCATACTTTTCTATTGTGATAGAAGCATTATTGAAACATCATGAACTGGCATACTTACAGAAGTGATAGCCTGAAGAGTATGAACCATGTTTATACATTCTTCTTTCGTAATAGTTGAGCGTTAAGCAATCAGTGTGAGTTTTATAAGGGATGTTTTACTCGTGTCACAGTAAACTATAATTTTCATTTTAGTAGAGCGTTAACTAATTAATCCACTATGCTGTCTATAGAGATGTAATTAAATTAGTTTTCACAGAAAATATTCTTTCAATTAAACAAATACATTTTTATGCTTATCTCTTCATTTTGGTGTATGTGTTTGTATGCATTACACTAAATATGTTATGGTCTCCCACATCACGCATGTTCAAACTCAACATTACACTTTAGGTTTAGTAGATTTAGAGACTTGCTAAGTAGCTTGAATATCAAGAATATTTATTTTCTAGGAAAAATCAAATCAAATCGTAATGAGGAACTGCTCCATATAACATTATTAATATATATTAATACAAGATATCTTTTGTTATTTTTGCGTTTTTTCTATCACATTTTCTATATGTTTTGAAATATTTCAAAATTATGTGTGATCGATGGGAAATTCTTAGTCAAAGAATAATTTAAACTAAACGTAAAAAAACATCAATCACGTCTTACGTTTTTTAAATCTCAAGCAGATTCTCAGCCATCATTTCAAAAATTATCACCTGGCGGCATCATTTTCAATTTGTTATTGGCTAATAGAAACCCTCTATGTTTAAAATATTATTACAAGCACTGTTTCTTCATACGTGTGTAGAGAAGTGTATGTAAAACATCTGATTATAAAACAAACATTTTTATTAACCAGATTTTCCTACTTTTTAAATGCACACTGTGTCGTTGTTTGTTTTTAGCGAAAAGCTACAAAATAGGCTATCATGCATTAGGTTGTAAGTCCATAAACTTACCGCAGGCCCTCTAAGGGACCAAGACTGTTTGTTAAATACATGTTTAAAGACCAATTTATGTGCTAAAATAAAATACACTAAAACGTAATTACACGATGTAGTAATGGTCAACATTATCAGTTTCATTGAAAACTATCGAGTTTGGGCGTTATGTAAATATGATACATAGATTTACAACTCTAACAATAACTAAAACAAAATAATTTTTCAAGTTGCAGTGATATAGTGCTCAAAGTAACAACGAAAATATTGTTCAAGCGAGAAATGTTGTTTATGATTTCAAGTTGGAATAACATAATGTTGACAGTAGTGCCCGGCATGGCCAGGTGGTTAGGGCGTAATCTGAAGGTCGCGGGTTCGAATCCCCGTCACACCAAACATGCCAACCTTCTCCTTTGCCTAGTCCCAAGTCCAGGATGAGAAAGGAGGAGTGTTGAGCGCGGGGCTAGCAACTAAGCAAGTAAAAAACAACCTGCTACAAGTAACTGCAACAACACCTTCCGTTTGCGAGGTGTTATTGCGGCCCTATGCTCCACTGGGAGTTTATAGGAATAATAAAAAAAAATTTTGACAGTAACAGCGACAATACTGTTCAAGTGAAAAATGTTAAAGTTTTCAAGTTGGAATGACATAATGTTGACAGTAACAACGACAATACTGTTCAAGTGAGAAATGTTAAAGTTTTCAAGTTGGAATGACATTATGTTGACAGTAACAACGACAATACTGTTCAAGCGAGAAGTGTTTTTTATGTTTTCAAGTTGGAATGACATAATGTTGAGAGTAACAACGACAATACTGTTCAAGCGAGAAGTGTTTTTTATGTTTTCAAGTTGGAATGACATAATGTTGACAGTAAAAGCGACAATACTGTTCAAGCGAGAAGTGTTTTTTATGTTTTCAAGCTGGAATGACATAATGTTCAAAGTAAAAGCGACAATACTGTTCAAGCGAGAAATGTTAAAGTTTTCAAGTTGGAATGACATAGAGTTGACATTAACAGCGACAAGTGCTTTCACGTATTCTACACCTTCTTCGTTAATATCAAACCTAAGCGATCGAGTACTGAAACAGTTTCGCTCGTTTATAAGTGTTCTGTATTTCGATTTTGTCAAAGAACATTCGAGATATCAGAATATATTTTCAACTAAATCTACTTTTTAATCTTTGAGAAAGGGGAAGTTTCACATAGCTTGAATGCTATAGCGTTCAACCATTTTTTAAATCAACAGAAGAGATCCAGCTTGAATTGCAAAAAAGAGATCTGAATGAGTTCTTCTATCCATTGAAATTTCATTACTGTAGCCAGTACGTGGTGACAGTAACTGCTGGTTAGAGAATCCGTTGATTGAAATGGTCCCATGGCAGCAATCGCATCGTCATTGCCAAAGTGCTGTGAGTTTTGTAATTATACTGGAGGCTGAAAACGTAATCGGGCCAATCTCGCCACGTTATTGTCAGCATACGACCTACTAATCGACGGTAATTTCTCTACTAGGCACTAGGGATGGCCTTTTCCTTCCTAATGTGCTTATATTAATTATACTGATGCATTTTATTGGTGCTGAAAGTTTCGTGCGAAAGATTCACCTAGTCGTCGCCATATTTAATGATCATAGTTGTGTTAAAAAAATTGTTCGACTACAAAGGAAAGAAAACGTGCAGTTTTCTATACTTACTTAATAAACAACAACAACAACGACAACTAGCAAGAAAGTTAATTTGCGAAATAAAAAATTTCCTTTAACCATCAGCTTACAACGTTATTATTTTATAACTTATACCAAGTCGTTTCTAATTTTGTGAAATTATTTAAAATTTTGTTATAATAAGCGGAAGAAAATTAGCAGTTACCTTGCTTAATAATCTTAACGAATGTTATGTTTTTACCCAATATTTGAAAGTGTTTGTGTAAAACTTTTCTTAAAAATTATTAATGTACTTCAGACTCGTTTGGTTGGTGGCCAAAAGACAAAATCATCCTGAAAACATACAGTATATTCACAAGAGAGAGAACGTTAACTACCGCAGAAAATACACAGTACATTGATAAGAAACAACTACGAATACCATAGAAAATACACAGTAGGTTCGTTCACAAGTAAAAATTTGTAATGAAATAGGAGATTACATATTTAGATAACAGAATTTCAAATACCATATAAAATACATAGTAGGTTCACAAATGAGAACTTTAAATACCACATAAAATATACAGTAGGTTCACAAATGAGAACTTTAAATACCACATAAAATATACAATAGGTTCACAAATGAGAAGTTTAAATACCACATAAAATATACAGTAGGTTCACAAATGAGAACTTCAAATACCACATAAAATATACAGTAGGTTCACAAATGAGAACTTCAAATACCACATAAAATATACAGTAGGTTCACAAATGAGAACTTTAAATACCACATAAAATATACAGTAGGTTCACAAATGAGAACTTTAAATACCACATATAAAATACACAGTAGGTTCACAAATGAGAACTTCAAATACCACATAAAATATACAGTAGGTTCACAAATGAGAACTTTAAATACCAAACTTCTATACTCTGAGGAACAAGTATTTTTAAATTTTACCTTACACTTTGAATTTCTAAAATGTGTATTTTTTAACATAGCAAGAAGTGGTCTTTAAATAATGTTACAATTTCGCGAGCTGAACAGAAACGCAGAAAAATATTTTGTTAATATCTAAAGTACTGTCAACGTAAGCTATTTAAAATGCATATTAATCTGTAATGTATGTATAAAAGAATTATTCAGCTGCAATACGCAGAACTTGACTGTCACTGATGTCAAGGCCCAATTACTGACGCAAAAATTTCTTTGTGGAGATAGATGTTCGGGTTTATTCAGTTGTAACACACAAAACTTTACTATCACTGATGTTAAGACTATTTACTGATGCAAAGGTTTCTTTTGGAGTTACGTTCAGGTTCGTTCAGTTATAACATACAGAACATGACTTTCACTGATGCAAAGATTTCTTTTGTGGAGATGTTATTAGTATGAACACAAGACAGTCATTATTACGCAAACAAGTACTACGATTACAGCTATCTCTATTTGCTTAATAAGCGCCTAATGCATCTTCGGATTATCTTGGAAGGCTATCTAGTTATGTTGATTTTCTCTGAATTGACGGATGTTGACCTAACTCGTTGGACCAATTTGCAAGTTTCAAACCCCATCATTAATTCATAGTTCTCCAGATACAAGTGGTTAGGTGGCGGTGCCAGATGAGCCAATCAGTAGCAGATGGGCAACTGCGGGAGGCGAACATTGGGGAAAGTGATCCTTATTGTTCGACGGCAATCCATTGTTCTTATTTGTTAAGTACCCGCTGTGAGCATAGGCGCAGATTTGCTAGCGGCTTAGCGCACAGCTTTGGTTCGGCTGCAAGCCATAAAACGACGTGTAATGATGGGGAAAATGTAGGGGCACTAGTGCTTAATATGCCTGTAAAGATTCAATAGTATGTTAACGTATAAATATGGAAATATATTGAATCAACCCACAACGAGGAGAGCATCCGTAGCTGAGATAGTCGTTGCATTGAGAAAACGTACACTGATATACGCAGTGAAAATAAGAATTTTACACGTTGGTTATTATTGGACTAAGCTATACCTGTGTGCAAAATATAAAGTGGTAATATAAAGAACTTAAAATGAATTTCGAACTACTAACGGTAATACTGTTACCGTGCATCCGTCTTTAGTTTCATTTATTAACTTCAATTATTCTTCCTAAGTGTGAGATATAATGAGGAAATTAAGTTGCATGTGTAATTTTACAACGTATCGTAAGAGTTGCACGTGGTAGCAGGATAGAGGAATAGGTGATTAAGGTACTTGATCTACTAAACCAGACATTGATTTTGTTCACAAAAATAAATGTTTACACGGCTAAGAGTCGCATAAACAGCTACATAATTAGAAGACTTTAATATATTTTGACAAGAGCAATGCAGAATATTCAGCGTAATATATACAGACAGTTTGATGACGATATTAGATTTTCCACAAGAAAATACTACATTTGAATTTAACAAGATAGAATACCTGCCAACATGTGACATCATACAAGATTACCCGCAAACACGTGGCATCATACTAGATTATCAGCAAGTATATGACTCCATACCATACTAAAAAATACCTGTGATAATGTGACATCATACTAGATTATCCGCAACTATATGACTCCATACCATACTAAAAATACCTGTGGTAATGTGACATCATACAAGATTATCCGCAACTATATGACTCCATACTAAAAAATACCTGTGATAAGGTGACATCATACTAGATTATCCGCAACTATATGACTCCATACTAAAAAATACCTGTGATATGGTGACATCATACTAGATTACTTACCAACAAGTGACGTTATAGGAGTTAATAAAAGTGTTGTAAGTGCAATGGATAAGATCAAAGTCATGTGTTTTTTGTTTTTTTTTGTCTTGAAAGGAATCAGCAAGATAATGCTATCACGATAATTTCTCTGTAATGCTCATGATTATCGGACGTTTACTCCGTTAATTTATATAACTTGTTGTCTTTTTTTTTCTCGTTGGAAATGGGGTATATAGTATGGCCTTAGATAAACTCAAAAGAAAAAGGGGAAAAAAAATGAAGCATGTGTATGAACTTTTGACTTTGTTGTTCCTGTGAAATGATCACGTTATACAGGTATTAGAAACTTATTTCATTTCAGGTCCTTCGGCTGCTGTCTTGGGAAAAACCCGACGACCTAGAACGGCTTTCACCAGTCAACAACTTTTGGAATTAGAAAATCAGTTTCGAATGAACAAGTACCTGTCAAGACCAAAGCGGTTCGAGGTGGCGACTAACCTGATGTTAACAGAAACTCAAGTAAGTTAGGTTGTGAAAAGTTTTAAAAACATGGCTTCACCATTAAATTACCGATGTGATATATCAGATTTTAAACATATTTTATCTTAGTTATTTATACACCAACTCACTAGCAGGTTTATTATTTTAGTGGTTACAGTATTACTAATAAAAATAGAGTCGCATAAAAAATTTAAACAAAAATACCACCAATAATAATAATACAAGTAATTACACTAATTACTGGTTGGGTTTCCTATGTATAGAACAGGAGTGATTTCACCCAGTATGTTTGGTCATTATTTTCCACTGTGCTTTGTAACAGGTAAAACAGAAAATGGCTTAATATGATGCAATATATTTGTGTGGATCCAACCGGTAATAAACGGTGTAAAAACAAGTCGGTAATCTGGCTCAATATGATACAATATGTGTGTGTGTGTGTGTGGACCTCGTCGGTAATAAACGGTGTAAAAACAAGTCAGTAATCTGGCTCAGTATGATACAATATAGTGTGTGTGTGTGTGGACCTCGTCGGTAATAAACGGTGTAAAAACAAGTCAGTAATCTGGCTCAGTATGATACAATATATGTGTGTGTGGACCTCGTCGGTAATAAACGGTGTAAAAACAAGTCGGTATTCTGAGGGTTAAGTACGACTTAATGTTTGTATCAGAGCATTTTTGATGCATACGATTCTGTTTGAAAATCAACAGTAGATGAATTTTCGTGATTCCCCGAAACGTTGAAACATTAACATATTTGTTAACCTCTTTCATCAGCCATAGCCTTAGACTTAGCAAGTTATGATTCAAAACCACAATAACGATTAACGTGCAGATGTCCTTTCAGGCATACATGTACTATAAAGATACTGTTGCAGAGTGTTTATATTGTATAACATGCAGCTGTCTTTCATGTACAAGTATATATTATAAAATAGCGTTGCAAAGTATTAGCGTTACATAACATGCAGCTTTCTTTCTTGGAAATATATATCATAAAAATGATGTTGCAAAGTATCTATATTGTGTAACAGCATTGCCACTTCTTGCAGATATACATATAAGGAGAATATTGCAATGTATGTGTACTGTATAATATACAGCTTTCTTTCATGTACATATATATATTATAAAATGGGGTTCCAAAGTATCTATATTATATATATTTTCCTTTCCAAAACTTAAAGTGCAAAGAAGTGCACGAATCGTACGAAATGTTACTTTTCATGCACGGTGAGGCCAGAATAAAATGAAAACTGTGGACTTAATTTATACGTGGTAAAAGACCCCTTTTTATTTATGTTCACTGTGTCGTTCAAATTATAATATAAACAGTTTAAGGTAACGTATCAACAGCTGTTGAAGAACGTTATATCACTGTTGGAGATTTTTGTAGTGTAATATATATATATATATATATGTATCGTTCAAATTATAATATAAACAGTTTAAGGTAACGTATCAACAACTGTTGAAGAACGTTATATCACTG
>NW_013666893.1:304492-309177 GCF_000517525.1 Limulus polyphemus | reverse complement strand
CAAAACAAACAAACATAACGGCTCATAGATCGGCTCTGAGGTTTCTTTTTGTTTTCCCAAGTACAGTCTTTTAGCTCTTAGCTCCATCATTCCTTGAGCGAATTAAGATCTAATTACAGTTTTCAACTCAGGATTGGTGTATTTGACCACGCACAAGGTCTCATTAGTTAATTTATTCTAATCCAGCCTAAAAGAATTTCAATTTGAGGATTGGCTGGTAGAGATCCTGATGAGTTATAAATCAAATCGGGTATACGTGTGCCCCACGCTTAGTATTCTAGCGCACAAAAATATAACTAATAAAAAGGGAAACAAAGGTCTCATAGATTAATTTACTCTAAAAGAATTTCAAGAATTTGATGATTCCCTCTTATTTTCTTTATACCTCCTTCCACAGGCAAACAGTTTTTATTATCATCTTGCATTTAATTCCCTTATTCGGATTTTTATTTACTCGTTGTCTCACAAGCACGCATCAAATCTTAGATGGGAAAAGTCAATTTCTATAACAGTAGACTTAAAACTGTGTGTGTAATATAGTGAAGTGAACGAGGTGGACTCTGCGTGTAGAGTAGCAGAGGTTATCATAATGACATTAGGGTTCCTCGTTTTCGTGTTTTTTTTAATCTAACCACCTATTATCAGATTTTGAGCTGATCCACTTCCTCAGATAAACGTTAGAGAAAGTTTTTACTTTTAGTCAAATTCGTTTGTTTTCGTTTTTTGCTTGAGTGGGTCTCTTACTAATGACGTACACAAAAAAAGACACCCAATTCAGGTGTTATCAGTTAATTGTGCTTGTTTTAAACAAAGCCATTATCTATTTTTTTATTCTTTAATTAATTTATTTTTATTAATCTAACACAAAGGCATCGCCGCACAGAATTCTTGCGTTTTATCAAACACGTGTCCCCAATGGGTCAGTGGTAAGTTTACGAACTTACAAAGCTAAAATTTGCGGTTCAATTTCCCACGGCGGATAGAGTACAGACAGCCCCATTGCGTGGCTTTCAGCTATAACAAAAAATCAAACAGGCGCAACTTAAGCAGTAAAACAAATCTTGATTAAGCTATGTAGCAAAAATACTTAGAAATAAACATCATGTGGCCAGTTTCCAGGAAGTGAGAACTGACATGTGTCGAATACTAACAAAAACCAGTATTTAAGGAAGGTGCTTTTCCTAATGCTTCTCTAGAGTGCTTTCTTTAAAAAAGAAAAGGGGGTAATATTCATATACTATTAACAATATTAAAAATTAAAAGTAATACTACGTTAAATAGTTGCATAAAAACAGGGCACAGCCCTAAAAAAGAGGGAGTCTCTCTTTTTTTAGAGCTGTGTCCTGTTTTTATTAAATCTTATTTATTGTGCAACTATTTAGCGTGCTACTTCTAATTCTAATATTATGCATATTTACAAATGCCGTTTGATGTATTTATTTGTAATTAACTATTTCGCGGTGGCCTGTAAATTCAGTTATTTACGAGGATTATTTTTATCAGCGGATTTGGACTGCTGTTATCTATGACCATTTACAGGTCTTACCGAATCCTGCTACAATTGGTAATGTTATTGAAAAGTACGCTGACAGTGTTTCCCGACAATTTTTGAAGAAACATGTTTCTCGTGCATGCTGACTATTATAAAGCGTACGAATGCGCTGACAAGCGCGGGATAAAGGAGTGAAATAATACAGGCCTGCGAATTTAAACTTCATAAAAGTTGTTTTAGTGTTAATAACAGATTTTGAAATTTATATTCTTTTTTTTTCTATCACATAAGGATTTTTTACAAATCGGGAAGAAAGAAAAACTCTTACTTAGATCAAATTATTATTTCGTTCACCATAATGAACATTTTTTATTATTATGTTTGTTAACAAAAATATAAACAAACTAAAGTAAAGGAAAGAACATTGATGTCAAACGAATATGTATCCTCATTCATCTGGATTTGTTGTGTGTGAAATCTAAGTCTTTTAGTCTCAAAACTACGTGTTATGGTCCTTCTTTTATGTATTGCGTTATGACGTTTGGTGAAAAATCTGTAGGTGATGGAGAAAAATGGATATCATTTTCGGATTCAATATACAGGAATTACTGTAGGACATGTACAAATTTCTAAAAAATAAAACCATCGCAGCCCCGAAATCTCGGTCAGATCCAAATAATCCAGAGAAAAAAAGAAATAATAAAGAAATGGATTTACGAGCTAAGTTCAATAGCCACTGAGGAAAACAATGGACGAAACGTTTGGTATGCGTTTAACCAATTGGTTTTAATGAAATTGTTTTATCCTTGTTTGTTGTAAAATCAATTTTGTCACTAAACTCATAGGCGGAGGAATGGGTGAGTAAGTTATCAACGTTACCCATGGATCACGTAACAATAAATTGTCCCATATTTATTATCTCGTTTTATGGTTGTTATTACATACTTATGCTCTGTAATCAATACATAAATACGGATGAAGTTAACCTTTAACGATACCAAAAATGTTTATTTATTCAACCTCCAAGTTCTATGGTTGGCATAAACAATGTTCACCACGGAATGGGACTAACCTCACAAATAAACAATGTTTAATGGAAAATTCCACTTACTTGCTAATATTGTATCTCTGTTTCTTCGTCGAAACTCAAACTCAATATTCATAGCACTGAACTAACTAACATAATACTGGCTGACAGTAACATAGGAACTGACTATATCGTGCCCTGACTACAATGCAAACTTACTAACAAGTTGCTTAAATCGCTTTTTTATTGTTTCCTATATTTTGATTTTTTTTTTCTGAAAAGCAAATATGTCTCGCGATGCAGCACGACCCAACAAAGATAATATAATTTTTTTTCTTCTCAGAAGTACGCCCCCCCCCCCAGTGGCACAGCGGCATGTCTGCGGACTTACAATGCTAGAATCCGGGTTTCGATACCAGTGGTGGGAAGAACACAGATAACCCATTGTTTAGCTTTGTGCTTAACTTCAAACAAACAAACAACGACAACACGAATTACCAATAGTTCTCTCTGACGTTTTGTGCTATATTATGTATAACCAAATCTACCAAATGACATATTATATTATACTGTTTTCAGTACAGAGTATTATCTATTTCGTCTTCAGTTTGAAAGTTTTTTTTCGTGCTGTTCAGATCGAGAAGCTCTGGAAATTCTTTTACATCTTTTATGACACTGTTATATTTCAACGGATGTAAATATACTTTAGTAAACAATTGGTATAGCAGCATATTCAAAGCTTATCAAAGTTTTTAAAACGGTTTAACGTTAGGTCGTAGAGTAACATAACAAGTTTATTGATAGTATTAAATACTGTAAAGTTTAGCCCTAACTACACTAAAGCAAAAAATGTACACAAGTTACAGTGCTAATTTATATCTTTATCGAACATAGGCCGTACTTAATAAAGGCTTAACTAACGTTAGGCCTAAGACAAGTGGACTTATAGATTTCGGTGTCTGTCCACAGCAAAAATACTTTTACTAATCTCCGTCTACAGCCCCAGTGTTTATTGATACTCTGAGTATCTTGATATATCTTGATGCTTCTTGATAGACCACATTAGAAGTTCTTCTTTTCTTCCTGGGCCAAAATAGATATTTCTTAGTGATCCTAGTCTTGAACATTCAATATAGAATTGACAACATGAAAAGCAAGAGGTTTCTAGAAGTAGCTCTATCACTTTAAGGGTCTAATCTTGGGCTTAGTTGCCATATTTCCTTGCAAAAACGTGAATGTTTGACGTTTTTAATGAAAAACTCAAAATTTTATAATAAAACTCAAAATAAAACATTTTAGGAATAAACACTGGTCTAAAGAACGTGGAGTTATTAGCTAAGCAAACATAATTATATTTTGGGCGTGGGACATGATTGGTGGTGCCGGGTAATAACTACCTTATGACATACCTCTTGATCCAATGTATCATCCTACTGAGTTTGATGGATAAGTTTGAGGACAAGCAAACCAACAATTTTTTTTTTACTTTTATAAGTACTCGTATAGATGTTTCATAAGATTTACTCACTGCGTATAGACTGTGTTAAACCTAAACACGTAATTTCGTGTACAGGACAAATAAAGCTTGTGAATCAAAATATCATAGTGTGTGCTCAATGTTTTTTACTAAATGACAAAAACAATCTTGGATTATTTATCTGAATACAGAAAAATTAAAGGAATTATTAAAATAAAAGTGAAAGTTCGTCATATTTTCTCCACTTAACTTACTTTAGACCTTATAACCAAATGACCTTGACTTCAGATGCCATATATTTACTATTTTAAAAGTTTGGTTTGTTATTCGATGAAAACAAAAAGTGCCCGTTATCCTAGCTCTACTTTCTCGATTTTGGACATTTGAAACTTCAACTTGGTATATTCGAACGTATATTTCGGACTTATACACAAATTGTCGCAACTACGCCTACTGTGTTAATATTCTACAAGACATTTTTGATGAAAAACGCCTTTTACACCTTTAGTCTTCAAGCTCAACTACAAACCACCTATGCACCAACCCTCCTGCTATTATATATATCTGAGTACTTTTTCAATAGTGTTGTGTTTTAGATAGCTTAAAAAATCTCAGCTATTTAAAACTAAAGTTAATACACAAACATCCACCTGTTACGTCTCTGTTCGTTTGTTAATTTTCCGTAAACA
>NW_013666893.1:268208-303492 GCF_000517525.1 Limulus polyphemus | reverse complement strand
ATTTTTAGGAAAGGGACACTTTCATCTCTGATACATTGCAACAATGCCTAATTTTCTTCTAACCAAAAGCTACACCAGTCAGTGTCATTTTCTATGGTTTCATGGTCTCTTGGAGATTTTGTAAATGATGAAATGAGATTTGGACATTAAACATTGCATAGCATCTTTTAAATGGTTTCCACTGTTTAGCCAGTGGTACTGTCATGATTATCTCTTCCCTTTAAGTGCATGAATTTGATGTAAATTCCTTAAATTTTTCAGTCATTCAAATCCAGCATTTCAATCTATGTGACTTTAACAGTAAATGATAACTTGAATCTCTGCTATAGATCTTAAACAGTTGAGCTGATGTTTTGTTCAGAGGTAAGGAAGGTTATGATTGAAAGAGCAGTCTTGCAAATTGAAACATATACTCTAGGTTAAAATCTAGCCATTAAGGTAGCACTGATTCTTAAAAAAGCACCCCCAAAAATCACATTTTCAAATTTAGCCTAAATTGAAAGTTTAACCTCTTTTCTAGATAAATAATTCATTTATGTCTTAAAGTCTTTACTAATTAACCTGTAGTAAGTGATTAAAGATAAAATTCTAGTTTGTTTTCATTCCATTTCAACCCACAACATCACCTTTGTCCAAAGGGAGTGGACAGCTGGTGCAGTTATTACAAGGCAGAAGCAAAGGGGGAAATTGAGGACTTCCATCATAAGCCTACCATAGCACCAGTTATAATGACCAGCATCAAATCAATATTATACAGACTCTTGAAGCCAACTTTACTTCAAAGATGCTTGGACTGCATTACCTAAAACCCTAACAAGTCATTGAATCACATGGTCTGGAAAAGATGCTCCAAGTCTTCATTTGTCGGCAAAAAAAAACAGTTGTTGGGCTGATGCTATGTGCATCTTTAATGAAGTGCTGCATTCAAAATAAGAGTCTTTCATGAAAATGTCTGCAAGACAATACACAAGAAAATGGTTGGAGAAAATTGATTAGAAAGGGTGAAAGGAGCAGAAAGAGTTTCTTCCGAGATAGGAAAACAGGAACATGCATCTCATGGAAATGTCAAGATGGGCTTTGATGAAGCTGCTACCAAAAAAGAAGGGGATGTTTATGTTTCAGGGGGATATTAGATGAGAAAATGAAGTTAAGATGGTTCCTGGTGCCTACAGTGGGGTTGAAATATTTTAAATGCTGTAAATGCACACATTTACTAAAAGCTTGCTTACATTTAAGTGCATAAATATTTTAATAGCTATTTTCTCAAAATGCAGTTTTCACTGGGGTTGCTAATTTATTAGTATAACTTCACCATTACAGCCAATATCAGCATGAAAGTTACCACACTTGTTGATATTACACTCTTCCATAGTTTGAATTTTTTTAAATTCAAAAATCTTTACCAGTTGTTATGAGTATAAGTACCATTAATGAAGGCATTAATTAAAATTAATTGTCCATAGCTTGTTACCATTGCAGAAAATTTGCAAAGTTTTAAATTCAAGCTATGAATTCAATTTTCACGTTTTTATCACTCCTAAGTAAAGTTATGGGGTTCAAACAGTTTATGTTATGTATTTCTTTATCCCTGCTGCATTAACTATGCATACAACACACATATGACTGAAAGTGTACTTTCAGAGATTGTAACATCATTCTTTTGTTTTATGCTCAACTTGAAGGTTATAAGAAGTGTTTAACAGTATCTCCTTAGCATGTAAATTTGCTCAGTTTTAAGGGGCAGTGCTACCTTAATAGAACTATAAGCTTTTTTTTTTTGCAGTCTGTCTCTTGGCTGTTACTCATATTATCATAAGGGCTTTTACCAAATGAAGTAAAGTTTGACCAGTTTTAGTATAGGTCTGCACAACCACTAGGAGTTAAAAATTTTCCACAGATGGGACAATGTTTTCCTTTGGTTGGTAGTGGAAATATTCAGGTGCTGTTGAAGTTCTAGTGAATCATTGGTGATGTGCAAATTAAAATGTTTATCTTCTGTGGGGTAAAAAAATGAACAATAAAAAATACACAGTGTAACTTATGAACTTATTTAATAAAAGCCTTGGATCTCATCTTTGACTGTGAGAGAAAAATAAATTACAATGGTGGCTTTGGAAGCAGTCAAGTTTTCTTTCATGGATTTCAGGTAACTGGATTGAGCCATTGCTGTGAAGTGATGTTTTGTCAGTTCCACAAACTTGATCACAAGTTTCTTGAAGAAGAAGTTGATGTTGTCTGTAAAAGCCAAAAGCTTGGTTTAACAAGTGGCCATTCACTGTTTGTAGCAAACCTTATCTTGGAGAACTAGTGTGCAAAAGATTTAAAGATCCTTTGTAATTCCCTTGTTTTTTTAGGTACTCTCTAAACATTCATAACATGCACTTCTCTGATTCCAGATCACAAAAAATTTGCTTATTTATTCTTAAATAAAATTTGGTGTTTCAGTATAAGAGGAGATATCAACCAAGGTTTCTAGTGATGGATACAAACTAACAGTGTCTGTGAAACGTTTGGGCCTGCAAAAATGCACTAGGGAAATTTCAATGGTGCAAGTGTAGATAATCCCACAGTTCAGGTTCCCTTTTTTGTGTTTTGCATACAGTTCTATTTTTGATCTTTCTACCATTCTAACATCTTTAAAAGTTTGAATTCTTTTTTTTTTCTGAGTGTTATCCTAATGTACTCATCACTTTCATGAAATAAAAAAACTGGTTATTTTGCTCTGGCATACTACCTTTTGTTCTCCATGTGTTTTCTCTGGTAGCCCAAGTATCTCACCATTCTCAAAAAGATTTTTTATTTTGCTTTATAAAATACCTTGAGACATCAAATTCCTCCACAGTTCTTTCAACTCTGTCACCACTTCTTACTTTTCCAGGTCTTTATTCTTCTGCAGAACAGTGTGTGATATTTGAATGTACCATGTGTTTCTTCTATCTTGTAGTATTACAATATTTATTTTAAATTTATTATTTGTTATGAACATGTGTAGGTTTAAAAACACACATTAAGTTGATCTTGTTTAAAGTTATCTTTGTTGTTCTTGAAGTAGGTAATACCTGTTATCACCTGTGGAGAACATTGCTTAATATTACATTGTGTAAGAATGTCAACAGCAACGTCTTTCAGTGGTTGCTCAGGTGATATCTAGAGGTTGTCGCCCCATCTATGTTGTAATAAAAATGACCAGTCATGTGGATGGTACAAGTCACTCTGGGTAAATATAAGGTTTCTTGGAAACAAAGGAACCTGGCATTTAGACAGCCTGGGACATCATTCTGAATTAAACAGTCTTGCATATGTTTTAAACTTGAACAGTTGCATGTAGAAGTGGTCATCAAGTGTAAGAACTGTAAGTACACACAATGTGTCTGTTTAATTGTTCAGTGAAGATTGTGCAATTGGTTCTACATTTGTGTTTAACCCCATTATTTTTTTTAACATCTACCCAGTTACTTAATTAATTCATTCCATAATTAATATCTTGAATGAATCTCCAGTTATTTAGTAGACCTATTTGATAGCTTGGACAGATATGTCACAGAGTAGGTAGGTTGTAGAAAATTTTGATGCTGTAACTGCAAGGTATTGTCATTGTGGAGTTAGCTATTAGTTTATTTTAGTATGTGCTGCCTTTTACTTGACTTCTCACGTTTATCAAGTATAAAAAAGGCTTCTGGTTAGAGAAATGGCATTTTTTACTACCAGAAGGTCTAAAAGTTTTCTTTTGGATGTTGGATTTTTGCCATTGCTCTGTTGGTCCTGACTTCTATCTTGTTGCAAGGTATGACCCAAGAAAGAGAGCTGCCAATATCTAGTGCATCCAGATCAGTCAGTCGAGTTCTTTCCCTGGGGATCAGCTGTGATGGGAAAGAAGCTTGGACTGATGATCATGGTAATTTGTGATCTGGTGAGTTTGAAACCAGTTGTATGACTGCAAGATATATTCCAGCCAGAGTGATTCAACTCTAGCTGTGATCAAAGCCACCCAAGAATTACAGAGTGAGATTGAACGCACCATTAATGGACAATGCCAACCAGAACCTTCTCACCAGTAGGGGATATAACATGTGCCAAACTATGAAAACAGTGGGTCATGGGTAGTGGTAACCTCTCTAAACTGGAAGGTATACTGACAAAATGAACATGATTCTTGGAGGAGCATGGGATCAAACAAAGCAAATGGATGAGCTAGCTACCTAGAGCACCTCATTGTTCTGCTATTCTGGATCAGGAGTTATTGCTAACTAGATCATCTAGGTCTTTGAAAGTTTCTTCTATGCTCTGCCAGCAATATTGAGGATATCTTGGTCAGGAGATGATCGAAAAGTTGGAAAGGAGAATTTCTGGCCATGATCATGGGTCCTTGTGAGCAAAATGAAGCAGATCACTCCACTGACATTCAAATGCACAGCAAAGGAACATTTGGACCATTTTCTAAAATGTTTCAGGGAGGTAACTGCCTGGAATGTTTGGATTATGGAACATACTGTTCTGACCCTAGACTCCGTCAAGCAGTCGGATGAATAGCAACAATGGGACTGTGCAAATATTCATAACTATGTTGTGCCAGAATTTAGACCTGGTGAAAAACAAAGCAATTTATTGGGCTGAATTCAAGGCTTAGAAACGAGTGCCACTGGCAGCTTGCATGGTAAAGTTTATTCTGCAATGGCCTCAGCATATTGCTAAGATATCCTTGTAAACAAGTTTGTGGAAGAGCTACCAGTAAGATGGTGCAACATCACCTAGGTGTAAGACAGATCTTCTTACCTTTGCAGCATCATCTGGGTGTGAGAGACCTTCTCACCCTTACCGAAGCAGTTTTTTCATGATATAATAATAAGTAACTTAGGGTTGGTTGCAGGAGAGCAAGAAGCCTTTAGCAGCAGCTTCAATGACTTCACCTCTGACAAACCATCCTACCCAGGCTCTCATGTTGTGCCAGGTTCAAATTCAGTCTAGGATTAACTATCCATTCCCACATTTTGGCACTGCAATGCAGCCACACTGGTATACAGCGAACAGCCATGCCTATCCTGTTCTTCTCATACTATATATGCTGCAACACTTGCCACCAATGCCTCTGTATATGGAGCATTGTGTCACTTTTGAGAAACTGCCCCTACCTTGTGGAGCAGCAAGGTAAAGAAGATTCTTGGTTTTGACTGATGGTGTAACAAGTTAAGGAGAACCAACAGTAAGAAGTGAATACTGCTACTTAGCTCCACGTAACTAGAGATGTCTCAGTCAGATCTTGCCACTGACTTGGGGCAATGCAACAAACACCTTGTACCAAGAAGTGTTGTGGTCAGCCCAGCTTTTCAGAGTTGGGTAGGTCTGGGTGCATGCCTGTCATAGAGTTCCTGGTTGATACTGGAATGGCCAGTACACAATATATCTGGTATTTTGAACAAAACCATCACTCAGCCAGATTGATGCAAACTTTTTTTTCTGAAAAATGGATGTAAACTAGATGTGAATGGAGAAGCCACACTCCAACTATGTCTAGGAGGATTTGCTTACAGAACAAAAGTAGTTGTTGCAGACCTTGCTTCTTATAGACATCCTTAGAATGGATGTACTGCAGAGCTTATTGGTTAGTATCACCTGTACAACTGATGTTCAGTGGTATAGTTATCCAATATGAGCTACATAAACCATAGAAACAATGGATTGCACAAGTGTATGAAGAAACCACAGTACTCCCATGTGAGCAAGTGGTGTCCTGTGGTATACTATAGATAAAGACAATGTCTCTTAAGGATGTATAACATGATTATAGAGACCACACATGAAATTAGTTGTTTCCTGTAGAAAAGTAAGCAGCATTAGCTTATGGAGTTATCTGACTGAGGAAGAGGAAGTACCAATGTTGTTCTGCAATTATAGAGGATTGACTATCCAGTTGCATGCTCTGATGATTATTGGCATGGTAAGTGGAAATAAATGTTGATAGCATTAATGCAGTTTTTTTGGTTTTACATCATATTACAAACATTTTGCAGTCAATTTTTCCAAGATCAAATCCCCATTATTGGCTCTTTACTAAGGTGGAGACACACTTCAGATGGAGTGAGGAATGCAAGAAAGCATTCCAGTCTATGAAGTAAGCTTTAGCAGAAGCCCCAGTGTTGGTACATCTGAGATACGGTTTTGAATTCCTGCTAGATACAAATGCCGGTGATAGTGGAATTGGAGCAATGGTATTTCTCTTGCAAAATGAAGTAGAACCTGTAATCTCATAATCTATACTCTTAGTTCACTTTTTGACCTTTGCTATTTGAGATAAAGTTCTTGAACATTTTGGTTATCTTGCTCATCAAGTAGCCAGTTGTTAATTAATTCTAATGTGCTGAATCTTCTGGACTGCATTTGAACTGTTGCAGAAGTAAGAAGTTTTGATAAAAATGAGGACACCCAGGACTTCCAGTTTGGTGAGGAGCTGGTTTTCTGAAACTAGTCTGACCTTTCACCCTACTGGTGATGACCTTCATGGAACTGTTTTCATTCAGATTACATCTAGATTGAGGATCACACGCGGAGTTTCCATTTTATGCATCATCTCTATCCATTCCCGATTTGCATTACCACTGTGATAAAAGGATGCTGCAAAAAGTGCAGAACATGTCCCAAGATTCAAAGTGGTGCTGCCTACATGCAATTCTGATGGATGCAAAAGCAATCAAGTCCCCAAAAGAAGGAAAAAATAACTTGGAAATGTGTGTCCTGAGAAATTTTGAGTGTGGAACTCTTCATGGAACTGTGGATATGACCAATCATTGATGCCCCCTGAACTCAGTTAAACAGTTTGTGGTGGCCTACTGCCCAAAATTTGATTATTTTCCTGTGTTTATGTTAAGTTTTTGAAAATTAATTCTTTTTGGTTTGAAATTTCTGTAATCCTCTTCATAGAATAAATGTTGATAATAACTGTATGCATGGTTAAATGTGTTATGTTTTAGGTTATCACAGAATTAGTTATATTTTTGAATTTTGTCAAGCATTTAAAAAAACAATATATATATATATTTACCCACCTACCCACATTTTAAATCAGCTTAGGGTTACAGCAAACAAAAATATTTTAAACCTGGCCCAAGTTATGAAATATCTGACTACACACAAACATTACACTTTTTAATCAATACCTGAAATGACACACAGTGAGTCTTAGAACTTGTAGGGCTTGCTAGCCTTGATAATATATTTCCATATCCTGTATATTATTGTCTGGAGAAATTTCAATGCATAGCTTAAAATTTTTTTTTACAAAATTCTTACTGTTGTTATAGGATATTAAACACATAACAATCAAATTGATATGATATTATCAAACTATATGGAAGTGTCAAATATAAATGTAGAGGTTTGATAATACATTGGTGAGAAGAAAAAAATGTAGGAAATTTAGTAACTTCATTAAACTTAATCTTGACTACAGTGTGTAACAAACTGTATAACACACACATACATATATATAAACTATTACCTCTTCATTTAAGTTCTGTAATACATTTTCAGTAAAATCTTCAGAACATCCAAAGTACTGTCTTGTTAACAAGTTTTCAATAACTTAAATCCATCTTTTCCCACACATTTACTGAGTTGCAAGTAAATTAGATTTCATACACTATATACAGGACTTACACATACTAATTTAATTGAATATTTCAGGTCCTTTACCATTGTACTTAACTAGGAAAAAAAAAATATTGAAATAAAGTATTTTAACACTTGTATCAGCTCTTTTGATTATATATATAAAGAACACAAAACAAGAAAATGCAGACATTTTGCTGAAATATATATAATAAAATAGTTGCTTTCTTCTCAAAACCTTTTAAACATGTATTTGTATATAGCACGATATTCTATCTTATTGTGATATGATAATATTTATTCTTTCTTCTGAATATGTGCATGTTTCATATAACGTGGTTAAGAAAATCATCAAGTTGATTTCATTTTAAGATACTGTTCTTTTGTTGATCTCAAAAAAGGAAATACTTGTTACTGCTTAAGGAGAACACTGCTTGATATGATGTTGTGTAAGGATGTTGACAGCAGTATCCTTCAGTGGTTGTTCAGGTGATATCTAGAGGTTATATCCTTCCATATTCTTGAATGAGAATGTTGTAATAAGATTGCTCTGGGTAAATATGATGTTTCTTGGCAAATAAGAAACATTACATTTAGTCAGTATAGAACTTCATCTTGACTTAAAAGATTATGGTATATATTTAAACAGTTGGATATAAAAGAGCCACTGGAAGTGATTGTCTGGCATGAAAACTGCAAGTACACACACCGAGTCTGTGTTAGATTGTGCATTTTGTTCTATATTTGTATCTAGCCTCATTATTCTGTTTAACACTGATTCAGTTAAGTAAGAGTTTTAGTAATATTCCATAATCTATACCTTTAATGAATCTCCTGTTATTTAGCAGACCTATCCAATAGATTGAATGAATATTCGGTACACCTGAATATACCACATACATCTTCAAGACTTTGGAGCTGTTAGAAAAGGATTACTTTTAACATAAATATCTTCCTCTTCAGGTTCATTATCTTTTTCATATCTGCACATATAAAACTTAATAATATTTAAACTGATAGAATAAAATCAAACAAATTATATTCTGTTTTGGAAGCATTATTGTAATTTGGGAACAAAATGTTCTTCAATGTACAAAAATATGTGATTTATAATTAATATTTTTACTTTCATTGGAGTTTATCTTATATATGACCCACATATTTTTAAACAAAACATTTCACAGAAACATATAAATCTAATAGCCAAATCCTGGTGATTACAATAAAAAAACTGTTAGAAGGTAGCCAAGGAAAGAACAAGGTATTTATTGCAAAGTTGCAACTCTTATTCATTTTGGGATAAGCTCAAGTATGTGATTTACTATAAGCAGTACCTAATCATTAGCTTGTTTAGAAGCTGTTATTCCCGCCACTGATATCCACATTGAGGATTACAACATTTATAAAAAGTCGTCATGGGTTCATCAGCTGAACGAGTCTGTATCTGCATGAAAAAAGCACGGATATGGCTACACTTAGGACAGGATTCTTCAGTGGAGTCCACATTTTCCCAAGCAGCAGCTCCACCTAATACATCGTCTACTTCTTTTAACTTAGGATATTTTCTGTTAGTGATACGTTGTTTCACATTGTGTACATAAGGGCAGGTACTGCAGGCAAACCTATAGCACTGAGGACCCTCCTCAACTACTAATATATTTGCACATGTTGGACAGAACAATAACATTTCTTTTTTCTTTATGAATAGTTGGTAGAAAAACAAAATTCAAATTTCCCCACCTTTTTTTTTTATGAAACAAGTCTTAATGTCTTTCAATTCCTGCCATAAATTAATCCAAGTCTAACCACAAAACCGTTTTGGTGAGTAACAACACAATCTGTAAGTAAGTAGAAAAAACAACAACTGTCAAACCTTTTACATGTGTATAAGGAATAATGTTTATAGCACTGAAATCAAAATACCTTTTAATAAAGATTTTAAGAATTGCATTAAAAAACTAAAGGCAAAATGATGTTATACTGATAAGTTGTAGAGCTGGGCAATTACTGAAATTTCATAATCAGTAATCATCAGGCTCATTAATTAATTATGTTAAATTATTCCATTACTTTCACATGAAACTTGGAATAGTCAAAGATAGTAATAATTGAAAATACCAATTTTGATTAGGTGATTATTTTCTTGGGTCATTGAAATAACTGAACAACCTTGAATTTATCAAAAATAATAATGGCAATATTTTGATTACTTGAGTAGTTAGAATAATGAAAAACAATAATAATAGAAACACTAATTTTGAATAATTGATTATTTTCATGACATTTCTAAAATCAATAATAATTTCAATTATTTTATATGACAATAGGAAACACTAATTTCAAGTAGTTTATTGTTTTCATGACATTAATTGATTTAACCATAAATTTAAGTAATCATTTATGTTTTATGTGAAACTAATCATGGAAATGATACTCACAGGCAGTTCATTATATTATTTGAGTTAATTGTCCTGCTCTAGACTTCATGCATTACAAACATTACATTCAGTCTTCTATATCACTCCAATATAAATACCATTACACCAATCTACAGATCTAAATTAGGCTCAACACCTAGATTTCAATAACAATTCATTTAAAAAGTCACTTAAAGATACAGATATCTGACAGTTTACAATCTATTGCCTTTAAGGCTCAAGTCTAGCATTTGTTGTTGTACGGATATAAAAGAGGTCACAGATCACATGTGTAAGCCTTTCATTTCTGGTAAATCTATAAACAGTGGGCTGGTGCCTGAAGATTGAACAGTTTTTAATGATATTCTAACATAATGAGAGTTACACTTGTAATTATAGGCAGTGGTGTAGTGCTAAATAAAGAAGAGCCAAAATTCAAAATCTATTGCATAATTGTGAAAGGTGGAATTCGTCTGAAAATAGTGGCAGTAAGTCCAGGTACATTGTGCCCATACATTCCCACCCTACTACACCTCTGATTAGAGGCTAGTTAGTTTTACTTCTGGATAGGAAACATCCTAGATTTTGATGAAAAAAAATTTTTAAAAATTACTTGATAAACTCTGATGTAATTAAAGAGAACCAACACAGATGAACTAGTAAATGGAAAGCTTTCCTAGCTAACCTGTTTAAATTTTTTTTACGATGTTACTTGTTATCCAGGGTACTACATTTTTCATAAGGTGCTACATAGGAGATAAGCTAAGAAAATTATATTGTTAAGAGTTAATGGAAGGGTGGCTAGATGATAGAATGCAAAAAGTTGTAAATGGAGTTCAATCAAACCATATGTTATATGTAAGACATGTTTTAGGTTTCAGTGCTTCATTCTTTGCTTGTTCTTATTTACATTAATTATACTGACAGGGGTATTATTAGTGAAACAGTACTAGTTTGTTGATAACATTAAACTCTTTAGTATTTCTAAGTCTAATGAAGATACTGACCAAATAGTTTAGTAAATGACATATTATTGTAATAAATGCAAGGTAATGAATTAGGGTTATCAGCATTTGTACCACGCATTTATTTTTAATATAGATAGAAACCCACCCAACAGTGTGACTGAAGAAATGGATTCTGGAAAAGTCTTAGATAAGTCACCCAAGGCAGTGGTCTCTTGCTAAGAGTAAGATCAGTGAAGCTAATATAAAATTCTGCTTTTTTATAGTGCATTCACAGACATACTGGTTTCAAATTCAGGTCAAAGAAACAAACTTTCTCTCTCTCTATGTATATATATGTATTAATGTAAAGAGTTCAGGTGAGTGCTATTAATTATTAGTACCACTAGTATAATTCCCAGGAAGGAATGGTTAAAGTTCTCATATTTTCTCTTGAGAAAAGGATGTAACTATAAGAAGTCTTAAAAACGTCAAATTACTGAAATTTAGAACTTACATTTTACAAGGCTATCCAAAAGATCGATAAGATAAAGGCTTCTGTCATTAGTATGACGGGACAAAAGTTTAAGATTTGGAAAAAGACTTTATCAAAAGTTAAACTTTAACTTAGTTTAAGAGGGGAATCGATGATTTTTCCGAAGTATAAAACTAAAAGGCGAGTTTAAATGTTTACTTTTCTCAAGGATGGTTATGCAAAAACAGCATTAATCTTAAAAGATAACGTACCAAATAGTCTACTGTTGTTTGTGTAATACTGGTAATAATACTAATAGTTCAAAAACTACAATACCGTACCATACACTCAGGATACAGCGTATGTACTTTACAATTAAAATTTATAAATTATGTCAATAATTAAATATGCCTACTTCAGAACTTATAACCTTACGATTTCTTAAGTTAGATAGTATTGAGTTTCTAGGCTAGCTAACCTTTAAAGTTTTCAAGTTTGTGTCGTGATACACAAATCAGAATATTTTGAAATACTGAATGAAAACAAAATGCTCACTTGCACACAGATTTACAAAACATTGTACGATTACCTGCAATGTCTTAGATTTTAGTAAATACTCAAAACAGTTTACCCAAAACGCGACACTAGCGCCTTTTTCCTAAATATAAAATTAAATGATATTTGTTGAACATTGCATGAAGTAACAACAAAATAAATGAAAAATAACATTATGAAATAGTGAATTCTATTTTTATTTTGTTACGGTTTTTTTACCGTTTATTTACTATTCCTACAATCTTTTAGCTCAACTATTAATTTTTAGTTATATTAAAGAGCTAACTCAACTTCTAGTTAGAGCACGGTGACAATGGATTTTGCTTGTATGTTTGCTCTGCCCACCACGGGTATCGAAATCCGGATTCTAGCGTTGTAAGTCCACAGACATACAGCTGTGCCATTGGGGGGGGCGACAATGGATTCATGATGGGGAAAACGAAGTTTAATAATGAAGGTTAGAACGTTTCGGAATAAGTTATTCCATCTTCAGCGAAATCTGAAAAGTGTGTTACAATGATGATTATTACTAAAATTATAATATAACATAATCATTAGTTTAGTTACTTATAAAAAACGGTGCATGGACGGATGAAACAATGTTTATATATATATTGTTACGTCTCCGTTCGTTAGTTAATTTTCCGTAACTTCGTTCCGACGAAACTTTAGCGACACAAGTCCTTTCTTAAAGAAAACTGGTTTATTCTCTCTGAATACAACTTTGCGATACACTTAATTTCAACAGTCGCTCTATAACAAACGCTATAATTCTCAACGAACGTCTCACGTGCTCGACTTCAACAATACTCAGTTCAACTACACACACTCTGTCTGCAGTTCAATTACTCATTGCCCCGTCACGTTATATATACAAGACTAACACATATCTAGTAAATGCTAGGGCATTCATGAAGGGACAGGATATTTCTAGAAAGAGGTGGCGTGATACTAGTCACGTGACCTCGCTGACGCAACAATATTACACAACAGTTGAATTAAGTATAAAAAGTTAGAACAATTTTAGATCTAAAGAGTTTTGTGAGTCGTTAAGGGTCGGGCGGTCTTTAGCTATGAGTAGACGTTCGTTAATGTAGAGGTCAAGGTCTGAAGATCCTGTGGTGATGATAGAGAAATCGTTAAATGAAATATTGTGACCTGTGGTTTCAGAATGTGGGCGAATGGATAAGTGTCTGGGTTTAAGTAGTGGATGGTTGGTTCTGTTAGATACTCCTAAATGTTCACAGACTCTAGTATATTTATACACGAGCCATGAACGTAGAAGTTTAGAAACTTGATCTTTGCGTAGTGACTGTAAGGTCACGTACACTGGCAAAACGAAACGCCACGAGTTTGAGGCAAAGGACCAGCAATGTCAATGGCTGCTCTTTCCATTGGTGCGCCAACTTGATATAACTTCATTGGAGCACGTCCCTTATGCTTGAGTCCCCTTTTAGTACAACATGTACTGCATGTTCTGCACTTTCTTCCACATCTTATCTCATACCTATCCAGTAAAATCTCTGTCGTAGGTGACTCAATGTCTTCTTAACTCCGAAATGTCCTCCTGTTAAACTATCATGGGATTGATGCCGCACAACTTCCCGTAACTTTCTCGGTATAACCGTTTGCCAGGTCGTCACTTTCCCATTTGCATTTTCCCATCTCCGGACAAGAATACCATCTTCAAGCTTCAACTGGTCCCATTGTGCCCAATAGTGCTTTGTCACAGGGCTTAAGCTAGACACCTTCTCCCAAGCAGGGCGTAAAACACTTGCTTTTAGAAAATCAGTTATTGGCCGATGGACTGAGCCAAAGACCCGGCAAAAATGACTGCAGACTTACTACCGAGGAAGTGTGTAATTAATTTTGATAAAATGAAGTTTGGGAACAACAAAGGTCAAATTCCGGTAAGTGTTATAAGGGAGGTTGAACTAACCAAGTGCCATCAAGCTGAAGTCAAAGTGACCGAAAGGGTTGATGATGGTGAAGTGGCACCAAATATATATATCAAAGCAGAGCAGGAGAAAGATCAAGATTTGAAGCATTTCCATGAAATTTTCCTTCTCTATATTCAATATCATAATTATACTGGTCTATCCTTCCAATCCAGCGTGCCAGTTGTCCCTCTAGGTTCTTTAATGATCCTAACCAGCGTAATGCAGCATGGTCTGTCCTGATGGTAAACCTAGCCCCATAGAGGTAAGGATGGAAATATGTCAGACTCTTTACTATAGCAAGGAGTTCCCTCCGTGTTACACAGTAATTCCTCTCTGGTCTACTCAAAACCCTACTGAAGTGGGCCACCACATGTTCGTTTTCACCCACTTTCTGAGACAACACTTCTCCAATTCCGACATTACTAGCATCACAATCCAATATGTATGACAGTGAGGGATCTGGAAGCTTTAAAAGTGGAGCTGAGGCCAATTTTTCTTTCAATGTCTTGAAAGCATGATGCAGGTTTTCTTGCCACTGCTGTAATCTCTCGTCTTGTTTCTTTTGCTGTTCTTGTATTGCTGCTATCAAATCTGCTAAGCTGTAGTTTGATTTGCCACCTCTCGTTTCCATATTCGTCTTTTTTTTTTTCGTCCCACTCTCTGACACCAATCTGTTACGTCTCTGTTCGTTTGTTAATTTTCCGTAATAATTCTTTCCGAAGAAACTTTAGCGATACAAGTCCTTTCTTAAATAAAACTAGTTTATTCTTTCTCAATACAACTTTGCAATACACTTAATTTCCACAGTCCTTTAACTTAAACACACGCTATAATTCACAACGATTCATGCACTTTACTTATGGTCACTACCATGCTTGACTCAATTGTCCTCTCTATACCTTCAATCTCTCTATCTGCAACTATTCTATGCTGTCACTTCTTGCCGGTCTTATATATACAAAATAGAGGGCGTTTGGCAAACACTCGAGCCTTCACGAACCTTCTAGATACTCATTACGTGTTACCACCGTTAAATCAGTGTTTAGTTCTATCAATAATACAACATTACTACATAAGTAATCTACTCTTTAAACATATATGTAATATACCAAAATTCTAGTGCCAGAAGATTATTGTTTGTAATTTACATCTTTACAGTACTATAGATTATATTTTAACAAAAGCTCTATTACAAGAAACTGTATCACTAGATCAATGGGGTGAGTAGTATGAATAAGTGAACATGTGTGATGAGTCCAAGCAGAGCCGATTGCACTTGGCAATTTGTTAATGATGTTCATATGTCATCTTTGGATCACTACGTTATGTACTTCTAGTACCTGAATTACGTTAACTTATGCATGTACCCACACACGATCATACGCACACGTCCATATATATATATATATATATACATATATGACACAGTATTTATCAATACGATGCTCAAATTCTACAAATTCTCTACTCGGCTTATGGGGTTTGATCCTGAAAATTGGACGGCGACAAACGTTTCAACGACTTTCCTACCAACCATAAAAACCTTAGAAGTATAAACTACAACACTCAAGATACTACACCCTCCCCTATAATTTGAAGCCAGAATCTCGTGAGAAGATTAGCTAGACGGCGGCATGTCTAATGGGCGCTGAACATGCCGATCTCCAAAAGACTGCTCATTTGTCTCAAGGGTCCTTTCAGAAGTTGGATATGTGAAAAACCATACACTCGAAGACCTTTCTCAGCCACGTTAGCCCCTAACCCCAGGATGTGAGACAGCACTGTTAGCGCAACAGTTTAATCTCTCATACATCCATTAAGCTTTTATTGAATTAAGAAAAGCCGTTATTCTTGCATCAGGCATTCTTTCAGTTTTTTAATGCATGTGTTATATAATGCACTGAAGAATGAAGCTTGTAACTTTCAACATGTTCTTACAAACACACCAGCCTTGTTACATACAACCTTGTTCAAAGATGTAATTTCTAACATTATCTAACTGCTATCCAAAACAGCTAACTTGTTTGTCCAAATTTCAGAAAGACTGGGAAGCTGAAGCAATACGAAATGACGTAGTTGTGTTTCCTGTAGCCACATACTGCTTTAAGCAAGGTTATAGTTAGAGTAAAATAGAATACTGCATTTCATTATACAGTTATAAGATGTTTAGTGTTAGTATATGTAAGGCAAAACAATGAATGAGAGTAAGGCGTTTTTTACTCCAGTTTCAGAAATTATATTTCCCAGTTACAAAATCTTCTAATTATGTCCCCAATGTGAAGCAAAGCGGGGCATACTGGTTACCTCCTGTCCGTCCCGATTTTTTGAAGAGAATATCTTAAGATTGAATGAACGGATTTTGAGCAAACTTAAACAACAGACACTACATACAAAGTTCTAAGACTAATTCAATTTTGAAGTTCATAGAATAAAGATCAAGGTCAAAGTGAGGTCACAGGTGTTTCATAAACACAATTTCATTTATTATTTTTGATTAGTTTTGTAAGAAGATATCTCTTTTTATATAGTGTGTCGATCGGCAAAACTGATCATGTTATGTGGATACTCACAGTTCTCATCTGACCTACAATAACCGAGGGTTAAAAGTGACAGCGTTGCTTAACCTTTTCGATACCAGTGCCTCTGCTCACTGCCTCCCTAAACTGTCGCGAGCCGCTAAAATACAAGTTCAATGAAAACTATTAAGACTTACAAATGAATATTGTCAGTTTTTTTTCTTTTATTGGTTGTTTTTTGAGAAACACGATGTGTGTATGTGTGTGTGCTAATACAGAGGTGTGACGTTTGTTTCAAACATAACATTAAGTATTTTTGTTTTCCTGTTATTCAAGTTTTCGTGGGTTTATTTCCCTACATTATTGCTAATTTATTCACATAATTCAACGACTTAACACCAAGAGAGGATTTTATTCCCTAACATTAATGTTGACTTATTCAAACAAGTAACGATACAACACCCAGACAAGATTTTATTCCCTGACATTATTGTTGACTTATTGAAACAAATAACTAACCAGCAGCCAGAAAAGATTTTTCCCGTCATTTCAGTTGCGCATTGTGACATTTATTTAAAGTGTGAAGTCGTAAAGTTTTGTGAACATAACGTAAAGTGATATAAAAAGCGATATAGATTTCTATTGAAACAGGATCACATACGTGTCAATATGCATAGCATTTAATACAAATTTATACGTAAATGTAATCTTACGTTAAACTACCCCATTAATTACCATTTTTGTAGAAACTACAAATAAGTAATTTCAATAAAATTCTCACCAAACAGATCAGGTATCTGAACTATCACCATACAGCCCAGGTAACTGAATTATCACCATACAGACCAGGTACCTGAACTATCACCATACAGATCAGGTATCTGAACCATCACCATCAGATCAAGTATCTAAACTATCACATACAGACGAAATATGGTGATAGTTCAGATAGAGATCAGGTATCTGAACCATCACCATACAGACGAAGTATCTGAACTATTAACATACAACCTAGGTATTCAAACCATACAGATCAGGTATGTATGTGAATTAATATAATATAGACCAGAAATTGGAACTACTACTATACAAAGCACTCAAACTATTATCACAATAGAACAGATTTGTTTGTTTGTTTTCAGTTTCGCGCAAAGCTACACGAGGACAATCTGCGCTAGCCGTCCCTAATTTAGCAGTGAAAGACTAGAAGGAAGGCAGCTAGTCATCACCACCCACCGCCAACTCTTGGACTACTCTTTTTTCCAACGAATAGTGAGATTAACCGCACATTATAACGCCCCTACGGCTGAAAGGGTGAGCATGTTTGGTGGGACGGGGATTCGAACCCGCCAGGCCAAATAGAACAGATATTGGAACTATTACTGAGTATTTAAATTATTACCATACAGACCACGTATCTGAACTAATATCATACAAGTCCAATATTTCAATTATTACCAATAAACCATGTATGTATGTATGTTTTTGAAGTTAAACACAAAGCTACACAATGGACTATCAGTCCTCTGCCCACCATGGGTATCGAAACCCGGTTTTTCTAGCGTTATAAGTTCGCAGACATACCGCTGTGCCACGGGGGAGGGGCACTAAAGCAACTATTTTCATCAGTATCATAATAATAATATATATCCTAAAGAGTAAATATCAATTAGTATCTTGGGACATGTAAATGAAAGTATCGAACAATACAACCTTACAACTACTTAACAATAAATGGAAAGCCTTCATAGTCGAAAATTGGTATATAAATTAGGAGAATCCCTCTTTACGTTCATATTTTGGAATTTAAGTTCTCGGAAAATAATTTTGTACTTCCTGTCGATTCTAAAATGATATAAATTTTAGTCAAAAGACTGAAAGAGCTGTGTTCATGTGTTACGTCATTAACAGACTGAGAAGACAAATCTCTACTTCCAGTGCGGTAATTAGTGAGTAGCTATTGCCACAAGCCCGGTTAACGATTCGTGTTATTAAACCATGAAAATACATAAAGGAGTTGTCCAAGATACACGACAGTCGTCTTAGATTATAAAAACCGTCGGCAGTGTGAGAAAAACATAAGTAGGGCAGAGCTATACGCGAGTTTCAATATCAGATGAAGGTGAAGTAGGTCAGTCGGTGACTGTGTTTAGTTGGAGTCAAGTTTAAATCTTGTTGCGGAAATACAAAACAGATGTTTATGTAATCAATGTGATAATAAGATTGAACGAAAAAACATCATTACTTGAACTACATTTGTATGGAAGCCCTCTATAATCTACATCTTACACTGTATACAGAAATAAATACACGAAAAAAGCTTTCATAATTATTAAATAATAGTTGTTGAAGCAACTAAGGGAAATACGGTAAAATGTTTTACTAAAATAACCTTATTCTAATTTTATTTCATCGTCTTGGAATTTCTACCAAATAATATATTAAAACAACATTAAGTAGCATCCTCCACTTTACCTTAAATAGTTAAAATCAAATTAAATATATTAAGTAATTTAATGCATATTGTTATTTTTTCTTTCAAATAAAAATCTTACTTTTATAGTAACACTAAAGGTGAAATGTAAACAGAAAATCTACTTACTTGTTATGCTTACTATAGTCTAAAAATAAAAGCGTTTTTATGAACTTTCGCTCTAGCCAATTCCTCATTCTCGTGGTCTTGTTATAAAATAGTAATGGTCGGAGACAGTTTTGTTTCACCAAGTAGAAACGATCTGTTCAGTAATGTGACGCCACGTTTACCCTGCGCAATATGTCACGTCCCGTACAAAGCAAGTGATTCGTGGCTGGACTGTTTTGGATTTGGGCGTAGATGAAAGAGATTGTTGATCACCGCCAAGAGATTCGTGTTTGTTGGATTCTACGATTGGTTCATTTTAAGTAGTAAAATGAATAACTTGAATTGGTGCGGTTGGATATTTTTTCCCGCCACTTATACGCACGTGCTTCGAAACAGTTGGAAGTTGGCAACTAGCGGTGCTTTTTGGCACAATTCCAAAAACAAACAACATCCATCTCCAGACATTACGTATTTCTTAATCAAATGAGTCAGGTTAAATATAAAAATATATAAGTATATCGAATAATCTTGACAACTAAAGCACAAAATTTGGAAATCCTCCAGTTGTATTTGAAATTCTGTATTGAAAGACAAAATAAAATATAAATCTAGTTAGCCCAGAGACGTGTATATTGTATCATGTAACGTGTCAATGATGATGTAGAAAAACAAGCATATTTAAATTTACAAAATAAACTGATACAAAAGTAATCAAAGCCTTATATTTCTTTCTTTCGACATACAATCATTTTCTAGTATAAATTTACTTTTATCGCCGAAAATATCGCTAACGGCGAGGATACCCAACTAGTGAATTAACACATTCTACTCATAAAAGTAAGAACGGTGTATTGAATTAGCTATATCAATTACTTGGTGAAGTTTTAGTCCTGGTCTTTGTAAGTAGCTTGCTTTGATCAGAAATTAATGAAAATAACTACAGCTGATAAATATGTACATACATATCATTATTCAAATTCAAACTCAGATTAAAAGATTTATTCCAGTATTTATTTACTTTGGTTTCTTCCTACTGTTCTTTTGTGTTTTAATGTAACGTGAATAGTACATAAGTTACGAAATAGTCAAACATTGCACCGAACTCAGGAACTGGTTTCCGAACAAGTTTACAGTAACGATTTGTTTTTTTCTGGTTTTATGAAATCTTGTGCAAAGTTGTTCTGATTATGAGATGTCAATCCAAAATCCTGTTCTGAAATTCAAGTCGAGAATTCTTAAAAATAAAATAGGAGAAACAAAGAAAAGGACACACATAATTCCAAACTTGTTTGGTTATTTCACCACCCTGTAAACACAGCTAACATGATTTGGGAAACTGATCCAGAATTTTATTTGATAGGGTTAAATATTAGACCCTATAGTGTAGCAAGCCATAACCGAAACTGTGAGAAATCTATGTGTAAAGTAAAATGTCAAGATATTTTATATCTAAACTCCTCAACAAACAGGTTTCGTGAAACTGTTTCTGTGGTATCAAGTAAAAGGTAAGATGGAGGTCTTCGAAATAGCAGCTAATCTTTTTCAATATAGAAGACTACCACTCCCAAGCTAATAACAATAGAGTTGTGTTGTTTGCATGTCTACAAGAGCCACAATCGGCATTGCCCCAATGCACCTTCGAGAAATCATATTATTAAGTGTCTTCGCCAACCAATACATGTTAATTATTATTCCAGGCAAAGGAAAGTGTCCTACAAACAAGCGGTAAGAAAGCCTAAACTAAGCTATACCTAGCAGTCCAAAATACTCATTGGTTCCTCATGGCTTCTCGTGGATTTCACAGAAAAAGTTTTTCAGTTTCTGTTTAAGTCAAAAATTGTAAATAATAAATAACTGCTCGTAAACCATCAGTGTAAAGTTAGCACACGCTGTTTTATAATTTATGCATGTACCAGTCCATTCATTCCTTCATATATATATATCTCAGAAATAGTGTGTATAGGTAGAAGGTATTCGTACATTCCCCCAACTTGAACACGTCAGATTCTCCTGACTTCCTGGAAATTATTAATAACAAACAGCTCTTTGATAGAAGTTTGTATATAGTGAGTGTTTAATTTATTAGAAAAAAGTGACCTTTGTGAATTACGTAATTAGAGATAAATTTGTTGCTCTGGACGACATGGTTAATATTTTGTAATTATCTACAAAATGTGACTTTCGTGATTTAGTAATTAGATATTATTTTGTTGTTCTGATCGACAAAGCTAGTAGTTTATAATCTGTATCGAGACTGATTTTTTACACAAGTGACCTTTATGGATTAGAGATTGTACTGATGCTTTGATCGGTTATTATTGTGTAATCTGTGCTGAGATCCGAGTAATTTGCTACAGAAAGTGACCCTCGTGAAATGAATAAACGTGTTTGAATGTATGAAGTGTATTCCTTAATTTTTATGTTATTCTAAAATTACTCAAATGAGTGATCGCTAAGTTTGATTAATGTGTTACTTAGGGTTCTATATCGACAGTTCCCCTGTGGGTCAGCGGGTAAGTTTCGAATTTACAACGCTAAAATCCAGAGTTTTCCATTCTCCGCAATGGATAGTGCGCAAATAGCCAATAATGAAGTTTTGTACTAAAAAAAAGCAAACAAACTATATCGACAACACGTTCATGTATGTGAAACAGGTACCTCACGGTTTTCTTGACTGTAATGTCTTTTACACCAATTATTAAATTTATTACGTTAACGTCTCCAGTCATGTAGCTCTGAATTTCAGACTATTGTTAGGTGAAGTAGTATTTTTGCTATTTTTATTTAATGGTAAAGTTCTTCGTAAACTGGTAGCTAGCGCCCCTGTTTAAATTATAGGTTTTGTAACATTCCTCTGTAATGAAGACTTTATTAAGTCTTGATCCACTGTATTTAAAAAAATAAATGCGAGTTTAGGACTAATACGTTAACACTTCCTACTCTCTGATAGTTCATATCCGGTGTCTTTGAATGTTGTGTAATGGATTTGTTATTATATATATTTATTTTAATATCGACGTTTGTTTAGATTAAATTTATATTTAGAAGCATACATAGCTTATACTGTTAAACATGTATTGCGAAACTCCCGCCTATTCTCCAAATTTGTAGAAGATTCTCGAGAGTAAGAATCAACAATATATGTATGTACATAAACGCTTAAGTGTAGCTTCGTATTGTTACATAATCTGAATTTTCTAGAAAGCCTCCACACGCCTATAAATATAACCAACGCGCCGCGCCAAAAGAGAGTATATATTATTAGTTTGCTATAGTCAATGTGATATAAACTTCGGAAGCTATAACTGTGATTGTTATAACGCCTATCAATCGGAAAACTTCGGATATTTGACCAGGAGCATTTACAAAGTTCGAACATTACAAATCATTTAACTTCAGTGAATTCTCATCAGACATTAGTATTTTTACGAAAACATTACATAACGTCACGGTGCAAAACTAGGCGTGTGTGGCTGGTAAATAACGAAGGGAAAAGCTAGCTATCTCCCTGTTAAGTGAATTATATCTACGTCGACTCGCTCATCGTGAACCCTCGTGAACCAGACTAGAAAGAGGACTTTATATTGCTTGTAAGTTAGTGAAACTTTTATTTATAAATCATTGTTTCTAATAACTGTTATTGTAAATTGTATTGCTGTGTGTGTATATTAAAACATATTTGTATTTAAGAAAGAAAACTGTGTGTATCAATCTTGTTGACAAATATCATAAACTGACTATATATCGGCTTTTACTTAACTGCTAAATCCAAAGTACAATTTAACTACTAAATTTAAATTTATCAGTTAACTCAGCTTCAGACCATTCGAAATTGTAATACGTAACACTTGCCATCCACGATTCTCCTTGACATTTCTTTTAATACACTCTTCTATACTCCTGTATTTCTTCTTGTTTAACCACATATCAGGCTATTGTAATATTTCCTTGTTTATCATGATCCTCTTCTTTTTTTACTCTTCTGATTGTTTATTGTTTATTTGTAATTACGCACAAAGCTACACAATGGGCTATCTGTGCTCTGCCCACCACGGGTATCGAAACCCGGATTCGAGCGTTGTAAGTTCGCAGACATACCGCTGTGCCATTGGGGGCATTTTAAATAATATTCTGTTATAAGTGACCATCTCAGTTCAACTTTTCACACTTAGAAAAGTCGACCCTCTTTTATCTTGTATCCACTTAAGAGATTTCATCGATATGCACTTCCAGCAAGGCTCAGTTGATAAAGTTCCAGAGATCGTTATATATATATATATAGTTACACAAACTTAGAACATTGAGCTAAAAAGAAAACAAAACGCAGCAACATATAAAATACTACAAAACAATACAAATTATATGAGAGATTACAAACTGCAACGTCTACCAGATTTAAACCCCGCATGTAGAAGTGAACGTCAAAAATAAACGTGGAGTGATAAAGCCCACAACGCCCCACTTTTATACCATCTTTAACAAACAAATTAATTAAAGTGGTTTATTAGGGGAAAACAAAGAAAACACACCACTGGGGTAGACAAACAAGATTCACCCCCTAAAGTCGGTAAGCCAGCCCCTAAAATGGTCAAAAATATTAGTGGAACAGTAAACAAGAAATGAACCATGTAGATATTAAAGGTCATAAAGATATAAAGAACTTAAAGTATTCCCAACCACACTCCTAAAGTAGACAGACAATGCTTTTCACGTCCACACTTACAACATGCGAACCTAGGTATAATTTATAATTTCTCACACTATAATTTATAACTTAGAGTTATTTTTGTGGTATTTGTTGCTATATTTTTTATTTTGTGTATAAGTTAACTGATAGTCAACACAGGTGGGCGAAACGCGGGGCCAAGTGTCAGCGTGCAGGACTATAGATCTTCGGGTTCAGCGTTCGTATCACGTTACAGCCACACACGCACACAAAAAGAAGAAAACGTGCTCCACACTTTGAGGGCGTATTATCTCCACGGTCGTATTAATATGTTACTAAACTGGAAACATAATTTAAATATATTAAGTTACGTGCAAGAATATGACAATTCGTTCTATTCCCAGAATCATCGTTTAAATACGTTTTTCATATACTTAACCCCATTTTTGTGAAGTCAGTTATTCCAAAATAAGGGTTACAGTCAAATCTCACAACTTTATCAGACAAGAGAAGACAGTGGATGCTGTTGACTTGCTGCCTTCCCTCTTGTCTATCAGTTCAATATTAGGGACAACTAGTCCCTAAGTTTGTTTGTTTGTTTGTTTTAAGTTAAGCACAAAGCTAACACAATGGACTATCTGTGCTCTGCCCACCACGGGTATCGAAACCCGGTTTCTAGCGATGTGAGTCCGTAGACATACTGCTGTGCCACTGGGGGGCAGTCCCTAAGTAGCTTTGAGCAAAAATGAAAAACAACCATCACAGGCTTTGAAGTATTTTCTTCCCTTATGACGTTATTAATGATATTAAATTGCTTTTGGCGCATATAAATACGCATCTTAAAGTGTTCGTAGTTTTTAGTCATCTTGTAGTTCACCAGTTTATTGATTCATCCATCTTCATCACCTCTCTTACAACCACTCATTCACTATTGTAAGCTTCATAATTCTAATAAACTTAAAATATCCAATCTGCAAAATTTGGTGAGTGTTTTTTGATGGACGGCACTGAGAGATAATATAGGCACGAAGATATAGTTAGAGCATTTTTATGTTTGTTTTTATCAACAAACTCAAAATTATACTTTTAATTCTATAAATATCCTTGATATAATAAAAAATGTATCCTGTCATAGCGGAAGTACTAAGTCCAACGGCAAACTCTATGAAGACGACAGTGTTAAGGGTTTCGAAAATAAAAGATGTTGACGAAGGGCCAATCAAAAGAAAGTAAACAAACGAGCATCCGGTTCCTCTCCAATACTTCAACAAGACCTCATCTATGTTTACTTTTCCGGTTAAGAGGTCTGAAAGCTCAAGATGACACCAATTCAAATTTCAGATAAAAAATTTCGAGCAGAAATTTCGGAAAAGAGACTAACACCGTTTTGAAAGAAATGCGCTAGGAATGTGGAACTCAAATCCCCGAAAAGCCTCTTATAATGCTCTTTATTCATACCTTAGCAAATGCGATGAAATATTTTCCAGATCTACAGAAATTTTTCTTTTTTTTCGAGTCACAATATTACTAGAAAAACACATACACATTGAAACATTTAAACACATCCTGAAACGAAACCCTATTTTGTATAAAATCTAGGTACTTATCTCCACAGTCGTTTAATACATTATTGAACTGGAAAACAGAATTCATACAAACTTACTCGAGCCCGGCATAGCCAGGTGGTTAGGGCGCTCGACTCGCAATCTGCGGGTCGCGGATTCGAATCCCCGTCCCACCAAAACATTCTCGCCCTTTCAGTCGAGGGGTGGGGCGTTATAATGTGAAGGTCAATCCCACTATTCGTTGGTAAAAGAGTAGCCCAAGAGTTGGCGCTGGGTGGTGATGACTAGCTGCCTTACTTATGTACACGTATATGACAGTTTATCCAATTTGCGAAATAATCATTTAAATACTTTTTCTTATACGTAACCCCATTTTTGTGAAGTCACTTATTCTAAAGCATCCCGTTTTGCTTTTTTGTTACGGAATGTTTGTGTAGAGGTATACAAAGCACAGCCGACGCTAAATTGCACCTGGATGACTTGAGAAAAGGCAGCTACTCAGCACCACCCAAGAGAAATATTGGGGTATTCTTGTCTGACTAAACAGTAATATTTGACTGTCACTTTTATATAGCACTTACTGCCCCCAAAGTGCCGAGTGCATTTTTTCAGCAACAGTTCGCGAATAATGATCCCTCGGATTTACAGTCTAAGCACGCTAGTCCCTAGGCTAGGCTCTGCTTATTTCAATAATAAAAGCGAAAAGTGAACTACTGCATTCACTTCATGGAACTATCTTAAAATCTCTAAGTGGATACACAATTAAATTCATTTTCTCAGCAGTGAGTTTGTTTGTGTTTTTGAATTTCGCGTAAAGCTACACGAAGGCTATCTGCGCTAGCCGTCCCGAATTTAGCAATGTAAGACTAGAGGGAAATCAGCTAGTTATCACCACCCCCCGCCAACTCTTGGGCTACTCTTTTACCAACGAAAAGTGGAATTGACCATCACATTATAACGCCCCCACGGCGGAAAGGGCGAGCATGTTTGGTGGGACGGGGATTCGAACCCACGAGTCGAGCTCAGCAGTGAGAGAATTAATTAAAAGCATAAGTATGCTTTAGGCTTTATCGTTTGATAGTAACAACATAGAAAATATATGCTTCAAACTTAAAATATGATAATATACACGGGAACAAAACACTAACATCTTCACAACTCCAAACATATTTGGGTAGTTTTTAGTTACCTTGTAACACATTGCTTTCTTGTTACATTTTATCGAGGTTACAATTGTACGTGACATCCATGCATATATCTTTTAGTTGTTATTTTAGGTACACACACACACACACATGTATATATATATATATATAGTCCTCACATGCTGTACAAGATGTATCAAAAGATTTCAAAGTCAACAAGAAGTAATCTTTACTGATTACAAGAAAAACAACAGTCTAAAACATCTACAGTCAGTGATACAGTCTTGGCCAAAATGTTTGCATATTGTTCTATATTTATGTTATTGTCTACATGCATGGAGTAGTTATTGAGTAAATGCCCAAGTAGTAACAGAGAAGGTAACGTATGATCGGATAAACATATACCAGTTGATATTCTGGTCTGTATAAGTTGTTTGGAGAATTTGTTGGTCAAAACACACATTCACACCTGTTTTGTATAAAAGGGTGTGCTTTTGGTATAATCTATTTCGAAACAGATCAACGCTTTGTTCAGACAACTTCTCTATACTTGGTGTAGAGTCGTACCTCGTCACGTGCTAGAAGTTATAGGGCGTCAAGTTGTACGACTGTCCAGAAATGGTATGAAGCAAACGGACATTGTCAGAACAGTACGGTGCTCCCAATGTACTGTATCCAGAATCCTGAAACGTCATCGTACTACGGGAAACTTCCAGGAAAGCCTACTGATAGGCGCCGAAAAACTACTGCCCGAGATGACCGTGTTTTGATCAAGTTAACACGTGAAGGTCGAAAGAAGTCTTGCAACACCTTACGACAGGAATGGCATGAACACAATCATTCCAGGGTATCCAGAAAAACGGTGAAGAGGAGACTGACCAAACAAGGTTATTTTACAAGAAGGGCCATCTGCAAACCGATATTAACCAGAATTCACCGCCGTCACCGTGTTACTTTGGCAAGATAGCATGCCGACTTACAGTTAGGACACAGGCAACATGTCATCTTTTTGGATGAGTCCTGTTTTCGAGTTGTTAAAACTGAATGTATGATTCGTGTTCGTCGTTTGCATGGAGAACAGATGAGGAAAGACTGTCTTTCCCACGGGGAACACACAGATGGTGGTGCAGTACATACTTAGGCAGTTATTCATCATGATGGAAAAACTGCTCTTCATATCCTCAGGGGAACGTCAATGGCGCCTCCTACAGGCATCACATGGAGGCGATATTTCTGCCATACGCTAGGGCAAGGTTTTGAAATAACTTTGTGTTCTAGGATAACAATGTCACTGCCCATAGTACACATTGTACAGGGATATCTCATCCAAGGGGACGTTACAAGATTGCCATGGCCAGCAAATTCTCCAGATTGTAATAGTATTGAGAACTGTTGGGCAGTTACTGTAGCTGAGTTGCAACGCCTTCTAGTGACAAATGGGGTGTCATGGTGGATTACATCAATAACCTTATTGACAGCATGTCACGTTGCCTTGTGGAGTTTATTAGAGTACGAGGAAGACTAACCATTACTGAATGTTTAATATGAACTTATAAGGTTACAAACACTATTTATAATAATTTGATGTTATATTTTGTCATTATATGTGTTTTGGTAAGGTTTTGTTGTGATAAGTGTAGTGCTAAAGTACACATCTTTCTACAGGTGTCCGATAAAATTGTTTGCCGTTCTAATAAATTATTCATGATGTCTATAGAACCTGTCTCATTATACAAATTACATATATAGATGTTTAATGTAACATGAATTTCTCAGTTTGACAGCGTAAAGTGTATTTGTATTCCATCTTAATAATAATGATCTTATTTGTTATAAGATATGCAAACATTTTGGCCAAGACTATATATCCAAGAGATTACTACATTATATTACAAAAAAAAGCACAAATAACAATAGATGACGTTTTGCTCAAACATCGTGATCAGGACTTGTTATGTTAAATTACTCATAGAACAAAAACAGCACAAAAAACAATGGGTAACCTTTTACTCAAATACGGTTATGTTATCCACATCACGATCTGTGCTTATTACAAAACAATGACTGGAGAAACATTACAAAATAAGAGTAGTCCAAGATTATTACCCTGTGCCTAGTTCTGTGTATTCTTTTATGTTTAAAACCATATCAGCGCAACATCTAACATGATTGTTTTGTTTTTCTGTGACGTAACAATATATATATATATACTGCGACAGTTATGTAAGGTCTATAGTTAACTTTCGGATTTATAGATATACCTGAACCAAATTAAATAGTATGACGTATTTCGTAACTTGACTATATTGAAATCCTTACCAATATTTACAATTCTGAAATTGTTTCCAAAAACTTAATATACATAGATGGTATAAAATTAAAACTTAAACAGTTTCATATGGATATGTTTCATTTTTTATTTACAGTTCAGTCACATTTGAACTTGATAACACTCAGAAAATCCTAACCCATTAAAGGTTAAGTTATTTACTGACAAAAATTGAAATATATCTAAGTAAATAACAATGTAGCCGAGGGCCTAAAAAACGTCTTGTGCAGTCCCATGCTGGTGGGACGTGTTGACAGTAAACTAAAGTTGTTAGTTTTTGTTGTTTTTTTTTCTTTTTTTTTCGTTTGGATTAGTGAAAATGCAATCCATTTGTAGCGGAACATTTTAGTTTTAAGAAAAAGTATTCATAAAAATGCTTTAGCAGAAACAGTTGAAGTAAACTTTTGCATTCAGTGATATATATGGACGTTCTTGTGACGTTAGAGTTTACATATTTGATAGAAAACATTCAATACGTATGCTAAACACAAATATGATAATACACGAACATCACTCTAAACTAATTCATATATAAAACAAAGAAGTAATATTACTTGATTGTGCAGGTAGTGACAGAGGAAATGATGATGAAGTAATTCTAAATTTAATAAGTATTTTATAAATGTAGCAGAAAAATATAAAACAAACTGATAGTTAAGCATGTAAAAACATTAACATAAATTGAAACAATAATTCCGTGTTATTATTTTCTGTGTGTGTAACGAGAAAGTGCAAACTACAATTACCAGTCTAAAAAAAAGCGCAGAAAGTTTTTGCTTGTTTGTCTGTAATTAAGCACATAGCTACACAATGGGTATCCATACTCTGCCCACCACGGGTATCGAAACCCGGTTTCTAGCGCTGTAAGTCCGCAGATATACCGCTGTGCCACTGAGGGTGGCAAATCGCAAAGTACAGGGCATAATGGAATTTCAGTAAAACAGTGTACAAATTCTATTATAGAACCATTGGTAATTTCAATATGCAAAAGGTGATAGAAATAATTATGTAAATTGTAGACCTATTCCATTAGTTAATAGTATTCTCAAAACTATCAGTTAAAAGTATGTCGATTAAAGTTTTAAATAAACACAGTTTTTCTCTTAAAATCAATACGAATTCAGAAAATAGTTAAGTACTGATGGGGCATTGTTAAATTTCACAAAATATATTTATGAGTTTCTAGATAATGATAACAAGAGGGAATCCTCAATAGCCGCAGCATTTGAAATTATTTTAGGCAAGATTAGAGTAAATTAATCTGTGAGACCTGGGGCGTGGTCAAATACATTAATCGAAAGGGTTTGATCTCCTGAGTCCAAAACTGTAATTATATTTCAAATCGGTCAAGAGATGACGGATCTATGAGCTAAAAGTTTTTACTTGAAAAACAACAACAACAACAACAACCGTTCTATGAGCCGCTATGTCGCGGCTAAAAATGCACCGAATGTAAAGAAGGCATTTAATACGGTATCACACCAACTATCATTAATAAAATAAAATTCTAGTTATAAGAGATATTGCATTAAAATGATTTACATCTTTTTACATAAAAGAACACAGACTGCAAAAATAGAAAAATAGCTTAATAAATACGGATATAATAAAGTATAGTATTTCACAGGGTTTTGTACATGGACCCATTTTTTTATAATATACGTAAATGATCTATGTGACTTAAAGTTACTTACTATCAGTTCGCTGATGACACAGCATTAACAATAGTTAGCATGACTGAAGCATTAGCACATGAAGTTCAGAAGGTTGGTTTAGTTATTAATACTGGTAAGACAAAGATGACGAGGTTTAAAAAAATTAAATCGGTTCATTGCAGATGGAGAGGTAATTGAGGATGTGGAAATCTTTACATATCTTGGTAGTACTGTTACTGTTGATGGAGTAATACGCAATGAAGTAAAGAAACGACTGGGAAAAGTAGGAGATGTTTTTCTTCCAAATGGATCGAATATGGAATAATACAGGTTCATGCATTAATATGAAGCTTAAATTGTTCAATAGTTTGTTTTTCTTCGGTTTTGTTACACATCTAAGAAGCATGGAATTATTAGGAGAAACTAGAGTCTAGATTGAGAAGTTTAGAGAGCAATTGTTTAAGAAAGATAATGAAGATCAGGTGGTTTGATCAAAGAAGTGAAAAAAGCTCAAGTTTTATAGACGGAGATACCATGGGCATGTTCTAAGAATGAAGGGGGAATAGACTGCCAAGACAAGCAATGGGTTGGAGGCCAATTGGAAAACGCAAGGGAAGCTTGAAAGATACCTGGACAGAATAGAAATTAAAGAATGGGAAGAAGACCGAACGCAGTGAACAACCTTTATATCTGCCCTATAGATCATTTGAGGTCTGGAAAGGACTGATGATAATAAATATAGCAGAATTTAAATTTCAAATTAAAATGATTTTCATACAGTAGTAAATCGGTCTTTGAAAACAAATTATATATTAATATAACTCAAATAAAATATGTTTTTGAATTAAAAATAAAATGATTGTAGATGAAAATTATTTCAAGTCGTATAATCATAAGAATGGGTGTATAAATAATAATTCTAAGTGTTCGCAAATTAAAAGAGTTGGTGTTATACAATATTTAGACTTACAAATTTGTAAACTTTTAAGCTAGAAAAAGAATCCGGGTTTCGATACCCGTGGTGGGCAGGGCACAGATAGCCCATTGTGTAGCTTTGTACTTAATTACAAACAAACATTAAAATTTATTATTTAAAAGCATTATTAAGTGTCCAGATGTTATGGATTGTTTATTTCTCATTAATATAGTCAGTAATTAAATATAGAATTTTGATATAGGAGAGGGGGAGTTATCCAACTACTCTAAAACTAATTATTTCATTACAGAATAATATTATATAAATATTATGTCATATATCATAATAAAACTAAAACAATTTATAAAGGGTATATTTTACTAGAATATTTTCTGTGAGATATTTATTAGCATATAGAATATTATTATTTATAAAGAATCAAAATTATTATTTACAAATAGAAAATTATGTTTATCTTAATACAATACAGCCCCCCCCCCCAGTGGCACAGCGGTATATCTACAGACTTACTTCGTTAGAATCCGGGTTTCGATACCCGTGGTGGGCAGAGCACAGATAGCCCATTGTGTAGCCTTGTGCATAATTACAAAAAAAATGCAATACAGGTAATGAAATATAAAATTCCAACAGCTAAAAAGGAGATCATACATAAAGCACCAAAATATTTAATTACTAGCGAAAGTACCCGGCTTCGCTCGGGTTATTAGGTTGATAGCGTGTGTATTCTGAACCCCATTTTAGCATAAAAGTATAACATATATACTTTTGTTGCTAAGCAACATGGCATATAAGCCATTGTTGGAAAGCATTGTTACCAAAACGCAATGGCTTTTCTATATATTATAAGTTGTTATATAAGGAACCACTTCTTTTCTATGTTGTTTATAATACACATCATCATAGCGCAGTCATAGTATAACTACAAACTGTAAATTCATAAACTACACCAATATGAGCTTATACTATATATGAATATACTACTACAATACTAGAATAATCATAGTCTTCGAAAAAAAACATCTAGGCCCCTACAAGGTAATTAATTGTAGGCCCCTTTTAATACATAAGCTTGGATGAAAGTGGGAAATTTGTCTTATATAGTTAACCTAAGCGTGATAATTTACGTTTTCATTAATCTTGTTACAAATTCTTAAACAACTTGCTGAAGGTTCAACCTTCTTGGAATATCACTTTCGATGGAGAGCATGGCCAATTCTGTGAGACGTTCCTGAGACATAAACAGTTTCTGTTGAATTAAATTCAACTTCGTGAAACTCCTCGGTTACTCGAGGTCTAACTAGCACCCTGATAGAAATGCACACATTAGCATATATTGCTACTAAATTATTTCTGCAAATAAAGTACAGTGTTCCAAGAGCGTCATATATATCTGGGAGACTCGCAACTAGAGATTCTGAAGTTGTGTCAGTTTCGTCTGCATAGGACGGGGTTAGTTAGTGTCATAGCTAAATACATGCAAGGTGTTACTAGTCCATAGTTTTCTTCATTTCAAATTGCTCGGAGATCCAAAATTTCAGATGTGACCACGAAACATTTCAAATCGATCACAATTTCATTAAAGCATTATTACTAAAACGTAACAAATCAGAATTAAGAGTTTAATTCATTGTACTGCAGTGAGTAACTCATACTCAGATTTGTAACAATTTGAGCTCTGCGTTTACTCGCTGACTAGGTTTATTTTTCAAGCACATTATACTAAACTACTGGAGAAATTTGGTGGTCTGCATGAAGACAACTCATCTCTAACGATCCAGCTGCAGAATAGGTTGCACTATCCAGTGTAGTTTCTCCTTCAGCTTTATTAACGCTGGCAATATACCTTTCGTTACGTATCTTACCGCTTTAACACTTTCAATTGTACTCACCCATCTAGCTCCCCCAGCGGTATGTCTGGAGACTTACAACGCTAGAACGGTTTCGATACCCGTGGTGGGCAAAGCACAGATAAACCATTGCGTAGCTTTGTGCTTATCTTCGGTTACGTATTAGAATTTCCAATGGTTTGAAATTGAGCTATATGATATCTTAAATTTAGTAGTTAAATTGTACTTTGTATTTAGTAGTTAAGTAAAAGCCGATATATAGTCAGTTCATGATATTTGCCAACAACATTGATACACAAATCTTTTAACACAAATACGTTTTAATATACACACAGCAATATAATTCACAATAACAGTTATTACAATTAGTTATTACAAACAACGATTTATAAACAAAAGTTTCACAAACTTACAAGCAATATAAAGTCTTCCTTTTAATCTGGAACTTCTTCCATATCTTATCGAGGGTTCACGACCAGATGTTAATTACGAGTTGACGTAGGTACAATCCGCTTAACGGGAAGCTAGCTAGCTTTGTCCTTCGTTATTTATCGGCCACACACGTCGAGTTTCCACGATGAATTTATATAATGTTTTCATAAAAATAGTAATGTACGATGAGAATCCACTGAAGTTAAATGATTTGTAATGTTCGAACTTTGTAAAGGTTCCTGGTCAAATATCTGAAGTTTTCCGATTGGTAAGCGTTATAACAAGCATAGTTATAGTTTCCAAAGTTTATAGTACACTGACTATAGCGAACTAATAATATATTTTTTTCGGCGCGTCGCGTTGGTTATATTTGTAGGCGTGTGGAGGCTTTTTATAAATTTCAGTTTTACGTAACAATACTGAGCTACATTTAAGCGTTTACGTATATACATGTATTGTGGATTCTTACTCTCGAGAATCTTCTACAAATTTGGAGACTAGACGGGAGTTTCGCAATACACATTGAACACTATAAGCTACTCATGTTTTAGAGTATAAACTTAATCTAAACAAACAATGATAATAAAATAAATATATAATAACAAATCCGTTACACTTCAAACAAATAAACAAACCCTTCTAGCATTGGATAGAGATTGACAAATGAATTCAAACTCTGTTTGTTGATGCCGCAAAAATGATGTACATAATTTCTGAGGAAAAATCTAAAATAGTTTTTGACCAGTTGTGAAGATGTTCATCATAAAACAGCCCAAATTTAAAGACTGTCTTACACAAGGAAAGCAAAATATCATTTTGTTTAATGCTAACAATCTGATATATAATTTTGTAATATTTAGGAACATAAGAGCATGCGGATTAATAACTGGATCAAATTTTGGCATTAATTGCACTTGAGTTGGAAAAACCGTTCCAGCCTTATCTTTCCTTAACACTTCATTTACTTTGTAAATAAGTGTTGATTTAGATAATAATTAAATAAATTAGAATTTGTTTTAGTACTACTCGGAAAGTGTGAATTTTTCACTTGATTAATTCTATTTTGACTTCATTGCCTTTTTTGTCTTACCAATCACTTGTAGGCTGTTCCGCGCATTCTTTATTTATAACAAGTTCCCCACCACGAACACTTATAGGTGTTTTTCCGACATATACTGGACATTCTGAATCAATCAGGTGAACAAACAATCACTTGTACAACCCTTTTCTCAACAACAGTACTTACAGCAATTCCATTCACAGGTAAATTTAACAACACTAAACCAAATATCGAGCATGTTCAGCGGCATAATAGCTCGAACCTTGGATATTTTGATAGTTTTTAAACAATATTTCCAACATAGACGATAAACAGATAACAACTTACAAGCAATTAAGAGGAAATAATTCCATCTCATTTATTTCTGAACTACATCATTAACTGAATTAAATGATATATATATATATATATTAAGGCTTCAAGCGTATTGTTACGACAGCGGAGGTCACGTGACGCTAGTAACACGTCATGTACTTCTCAAACGTTCACGTCCCTTCCTGAAATCTCGAGAGCCTCCTAGATATGCGGTAGTCTTGTATATATAAGACGGTCAAGACGTGACGGCAACAATGTAATGCTGTGTAATTGAACTGCAGACAAAGAGACGTATTGTTGAGT
>NW_013666893.1:256315-268183 GCF_000517525.1 Limulus polyphemus | reverse complement strand
ACAGTTTTACTTAAGAAAGGACTTGTGTCGCTAAAGTTTATTCGGAAAGAAATTATACGGGAAACAAACTAACGAACGGAGGTGTAACAGTATTCTTTAGTTGTTGTTTAAATGCCAGCTCGTTGTTTGATTACAAATACTTTGACGCTGTGTAGATTATTGTGTTTGGTTTATTAAGTGATACTGAAATTAAGGTTATGAGCAACAGCTGGGAGAATAACATTTAAAACATTTTATATATTTTTTACTTTTTATATTATTTTCATTTTCATAAAAATTTTAATTAGACCTTATGTTCATTTTAAAATTCTTGGTCAACATATCTAATAAAACATTATAGAAATACTTAAGATTTTCTGTTGAATTATTTTGAAAAAATGTAAACATTTCTTAGTTTTTTAGAATGAGTTTTTACACTATTTTTATTTCACAAAAATGAGTAAAAATAGCAGATTTTAAGAAGTAGAAAATGAACTAATACTAAAACAGAGCAACTTTTGGCATAACAAAATAGTTAATCTTCGTGCTTTTCAAACCTGTGTTAAAAAAAAAGAAAACTAGAATGTTCTGGAAAGTAATGCTGTGTGCGTGTGGTATAGTGTAACACAAAACCAACACGTGTTTAAGAAGGATAACAATAACGTGGTACACACAGAGTAGTTGACATTTCCACGCACGCGAAATAGCCCGCGCAGAACCGTTGACGTAGTTATTACGTCAACTTAACCCAAGCCGAAAAAGTTCACATTTTATAATCAATTTTGGAGTGAGTGTAATGTTATGCTTAATTCCCCACAGTTTAAGTATTCGTTATCCCCGTTCGTTTGCAATACCTCCAGTATTTCATTATGCCAAAAAACATATCATCAATGGCGAGGATTATATTTGTGGATGTGTGGATATATTTTTGATTATATGAGTGTATAATACGATAGTGTTTAAAAAAAAGCAACCTGCAGAACACATTGTGTATTATTAACAGGAGTGATAGTTTAGCGATTTTCAACCTTCTGTAGCTCGGACTGTGTTTATCCAAACTAAATTATATTTTCAATAGATGTGTTCTACTGGTCTCTTACTTCACATACCAAATTTCAAGGCAATTCATTAAGAAATATTTGAGATATAACATCTCTAATTTTGATTGAGTTGCTTCCTTTTCTTTTTTTTTCTTGGCACCAAATTACGGACACTTTATATGATAGAAAAACATACTTAACTTTTACGGATTTTTTTCTCCAAATTTGGTATACTGATAGATCTTTACAATTAGGAGTTTCATTTGGTGTAAATATAAGCCACGTGTGCAAAGCTATTCTACAAAAACCGCTTAAGTTTAAAGAAAATTTTTACGCACCCTTACGCAAAAAATCACGTGAGCTATCGGTCTAACGTTTTTACTACAGCTTCACCTAAGAGTAAAAGTGGATCGTTTTTAGTTTTTTGTCATTCGGATTAAAGATGGCTGATTTAGAGCAGCAAAACTATAAGGTGAAAGGACGTCGGGATACTTAAGCATTGGTTAGGCCAAGCAAACTAGATTAGCAGTTTCTAGTTCATGTTTTCAAAAGAATCATACGGCTGTACTGTTATTATTCATTGCCAATTTTTAAGCATAAATTTGCTAAATTTTATGAATTTTTCCTAATTAAAGAGCGTTTAACGTCCAATGATATTAGCTTAAGCAATTAGCATAAATAATGATGCTGGATACGGCTGTACCGAGTGCATGCGGATGACAAGAAACTACTAATCTAGTTTACATGGCGTTACTGTAAAGGATGTTATTAACACCATTTTAGAGAGAAAAACCACCAACATATATATTAAAGGATTTAGTTGATGTTGTAAAGTATAGATCTGTTCCGAATAAAAGGTTAGCGATCCTAAACTTAATGTTGGTTACTATCGAGTGTCACTTTATTATTTGGTGTGGTTTGTTGGTGTGTATTGACAAAAGTCATGATATCTAATTAAAAACACCTTAGGTGTGAAAAAAAAGGTGCGGCCAAAAAAGGATTCACGTGCGAATTTATTTAATATATTTTAACAATTTATTCGCAGTAAAATTCTTACCAGATTGGCCGCCAATTTTGATTTCTTTCATTTAAATCCCTTGCTGAATCCATATTTTGGCCGCACCTTTTTTTTCACACCTTAGAGTAAGTGTTTTCCCAAAATCAAAAAACTATGGCTACATTTACATAATAGTGCATATCTAGCCTTTTGTCGATTACCGAAAAGAAAACCTAATATTTCTTGCGCAAACTAAGCTCACAATAAACAAAACAAAAACAAAAACATCTATCTATACATAATTCTATAAGACGCATTAATAACTACAAAAAAAAACATATGACAGCTATACAATCTGATTTCTAAACATGCAACCTTCCAATTTAACCGCCGTTTTACATCTTCGTCTTAAAACCTTACTCTGTGGACACTTACATTATATACTGGGTTCTCAATTTACTGATGGTTTCATGTAGCATTTAGTTATTGCCCAGAAGCTTAAACAATTTAGCAAATATCAACATTAATTTCTTCATGTTCAATAGCATCTCGGTTCGAGCCTTGGACCCTCCGATTCCCAGCAAGCTAAACATTAGGTAAAGCCTGACACATTGAATTTTAATATAAAAACGAATGTATAGAAATTAAATTAGCGTTTTCTTCGTATTTTTAATAAAATTTTAACATTAACTGAAAACAGAGAAATAATCAGATATAACCTTTTGACAAGATGTATCAGTTTTTACTCATTCCTCAAGCATGTGGGTGGAATGAAAAAAAAAAACATTTTGTTTCACAAAGAATTTTGAAAATAATACATGGAAAACGAACTGTCTCAACAGGTTTGTGAAAATGTAAAGGTAAAAGGATTTTAACAAAATCATGTCAAGCAGAACTGGTAGTTTGCTCACGCTAAACAGGATAGTTTTTCTTGCTTATGAAATTAATAAATTCAGAACCAGAAGGAGTTCAAGACAAATTGACTAAAATTATTATGAATAGAATAATAAATACGAAAACTTTGAGTTTATGCGGAGAAAACTGACAATAAAAACTAAAGGGCACATCTGGTATGAAACTTCATGTTTGGCATTAAAGGGCACATTTGGTGTGAAACTTCATGTTTGGCATTAAAGGGCACATTTGGTGTGAAACTTCACGTTTGGCACAGCACTAACTTAAACAAATTATAGCCTGGAAGATTTTTTGACTAGACACAGTTGGTACTTCTCACTTCACTAAAAACTGACGAATTCAAAGCTTTTAAGGCTGTACATTCATTAAGCTTTAAAGTAGAAAAAAACAACAACAAAAAACTACCATTGCAGGCGACGACTTGGATTTTCTTGCTATGTTGGGAACGTGGGATCCAGCTAGAGTGAATAAAAATTAACATTTATTTGTTGTCTGATCAGAGCATTATCATGAAAGTCAAATCATTAACAACAACAATAATTTACAAAATAATAACATTACAGACAATGCCGAATAACTTTTCGTTACTAACTGAAAAAAAGGAAGTTAACGATTGAATAAAGAAACAGGACAGAAAATACTAACTAACATGAGTTATAACACTAGAAGCAAGCTACTAAATATTTAAATAGAGAAAATAATGTATAAAAATAAATATTGAAACGTGTACTAAATGACATTCAGTTTCTAAGTGAAAACATAAAAAACATTCACATGGAAGATACTGACAAGATGTATCAACGTGACAGAGAATATCAAATAGCAGTCTTACTAAGTGAAAACAGAGAACAACGTCACATGAAAGCTACTGACAAGATGTATCAACATGACAGAGAATATCAAATAGCAATCTTACTAAGTGAAAACAGAGAACAACATCACATGAAAGCTACTGACAAGATGTGTCAACATGACAGAGAATATCAAATAGCAATCTTACTAAGTGAAAACAGAGAACAACATCACATGAAAGCTACTGACAAGATGTATCAACATGACAGAGAATATCAAATAGCAATCTTACGAAGTGAAAACAGAGAACTACGTCACATGAAAGCTAATGACAAGATGTATCAACATGACAGGAATACCAAATAACAGAAATAACTAACTGAGATAAAATGCCATATCAAAGAACCATTACATCGTATGCAATCCACATAAAGTTCCTGACAAAATTCAACACTGTTTGTTTTAAGATGGTAGTGCTCTTCTGAGAGTGTTAATTACAGAAAATAATAAAACATAAAATAAGATACAATAAGCTTAATACAATCTAAAATACAATCTTAATACAATCTATTTGACAAAAGTCCGTTTACAATTGTATGTGTCTACTTATAAACTGGCAAATTGCTAGAACGATTATCACTAAACCTGTCATGTCGGCGTTCGGATCTTACCTCTCTGTATTACTCCTGGGGATCTCTATGTCAGCTATTTTAACATTAAAAATAAGAATTAACACTGGAAGCCCTCTATCACCCTCTCTATCAAACTTATTCATAATCTCAGAAATAAAGAAAAGCAACAGAAAAAGATACGTTGATGATGTATTATGTAGTTTTAATAACAAAACTACTTATTTTAACAGATTAATTCCAACTCTTCTGATATAAAATTCACAACTGAAGAGGAAAGTGAAACAGTAATAATTACCTAAATTTCAATATCACACAACTTCACAACACATTAAATATGGATATACATAGAAAGCGACATACACGACATCAATAAAAAAAGGTGCATTAAACCTCAGAAACTGCTTTCCGCCTTTATTCACCTAAAGAAATTAATTATATTTAAACTTGCTTTAAAAGACTGAATAGTTTCCAGAAAATAACAAAATCACACACGGGAAAACAGCTTATAAGATTATGGAACAAACCTTACAATAATGATGAGTACACACATAGGTCTATCGATCACATTAACTGTGAAAATTGTTACACTGGCGAAATTAAGATAAACCTAAAAACATAATTTAATGAATACTTAAAAGGACCATATCGTGGAATTATTAACCATAAAATAAGTTATCAAAACATAAAGGTATTGGGTAAAGAACAAGATGTACATAAAAGAAAAATTAAGGAATCATTATGAATAAAAATACACGAACCTAACAACTATTTATAAAGAATGTTTCCCTTCTATTGCCCGTGACCTCTGTTTAAACAATTTTAAAAGCCAAAGTACATTCTTTTTCTTTGCACTTTTACTAACCGAGAAAGCTCCTTTGGGCTAGTTCTAAGGGTTTTTTCTCAGTTGATCGAAAGAAGCTGAAGTTTCTTCTAAAGTGATCACTCCTCTGAGGAGTTGTATATAGACAGCAGGGAATTCAGATAAATCGACATATAAGTAATATTAAATCCTTTATAAAGCATCGTCTAATCACTTGATGTTTCTTTGAGAATAGCACAAAAACAGACAACTCATTCAAGTAGCATTATATTGACAAAATACTACCAAACGTTTACTAAAGTACGTGAGCAAAAGTGATACAAATTTGACTCCGAGCATGCGCGATTACATCACATAGGAACCAACTATATTTCCGCGTTAAATCGAAATAGAGTGATATTTGAAAACCTGCACTATTTTTATTCGTTTGTGAAGGAAACTTCTAGTATCTTATACATATAATTATGTTATTATCCAGCAAGTTCTGTTAGGAGTTCAAACCAGATCCAGGGCAACTGCCCCCTTTTCCCACAACAAATGAAACTCCTGTTTGGTATGAATAGTTTGGCACCTATTGATACTCAGCCATATTCTTTACAATTTCATAAAAAAAAAATCAATTATATGTTTTGATGACAACTATTATAAACATTTTCGGTAAATTCAGATAACAAAGGTAATAACTATTATATGATCATCCATAAACTGAGATGTATTTTCTCTATTGTAAAAATGATTTAGTGACGATAAATTTATCTTTATTTTAAAGATACATATTCAAAGAGTTGACAGTTTCACTTCTTGTGTTGGGAGTAATAAAGTGTCTTGGCGTCACTAACTCGCAAAATCATCGGTGTTGTCATTTGTCGTCGAATGCAAGAAATATTGAAGAAAATACAACGCCGATTTGATAAAATAAAGGAACATAAACATTTAGCGGTTGAATATATAATTAATATCTGCCTGTCTTTAAAACTCAAACAAAGAAAACGTTGTTTTGTTCAGGACATCGATATTCTCTTTTTTGACTGAATCACTAACATTCGAAATTGCTCATAATGTCGCCCTGTCAGACGAAACTGCACAAGGATGATGAGTCTTAACAAATTAAAACAATGCTTGAAAGTCGTCGATATTTGAACTATAATTCTTTTTTATTACTTCCGGTGAAAACAGTTTTATCTGTATTTTGTTTTCGACGATATCTTTAGACTTCAACAATTTTACACATAGAAGCACCTGGATCTTGAAAGCCATGTTCAAACTAGCCTAATTTTTCTTTATTTAAATATGACGATAAATTGGAGGTGTATAAGTGATGTCATGTTCAAACTAGCCTGATTTACCTTTATTTAAATATAACTATAAATTAGAGATGTATAAGTGATGTCATATTCAAGCTAGCCTGACGTTTCTTTATTTAAATATAACAACAAACTGGAGGTGTAGAAGTGATGACAAAAATGATGAAGTTAATATACTCTGTGAATGTATCAGATGACAAATTAATCGTAAAGGAAAAGGATCGTGAATTTAACTTGTTGCTACTTTTATTCTGTAGCTCTCTTCTCAATGGGTGTTGAAAAGTGATGGCATAATTAAAACGCAGTGAAGAACGTTCAAGTACTGCTATTTGCATAATTTTAATGAAAACTATATATATATTTCTTTGAGTTTCAAAATCAGTGTTACTTAAATGGTATATAGAATATGTGTAACAACTTTAGTTTCCAATTGATCTGTAAAGTAAATTAGTCATTAATTATCTATGTTCTCATTTATTCTTCAGATCTTTACGTAAAATAGCTTGACGAAGAGTTTTCGATGGCTATCTGTGTTAAAGGGAAGGCATTTAGTCAACATCACTCATCGCCAACTTTAATCGAATAGTTTTGGGCTGTAACAGGGCTCGAACCATTGAACCTCTGAGTGATAGTCTTAAACGCTAACCATTGGACCTCGCTTAGGCTTAATCATGAGTTAACTAAGGTAGTTTCGAATTTATTGCTGTTTAAGAAAAAAGGTTTGCCAAGCTAGTTTTAAACTTGTTTGTTATTTTTTCACAAAAAGACAAATATAGTTAAAACCGCATAGGCGGCGAAAATAACAAATTTAAATAATAGGTTGAACAATCGCCAACTTTTTATTTTTTATTTTGGCGATTGTTCAACCTGTTATTTAATTTTATTATTTTTTCACACCCAGTTAAAATGATATGTGTTTATCTCTTTGTTTGAATGATCGTTGTTGCTTTTACGTAGGAGGTGGTGATATTTTAGTATCTCTCTCCTTTTGTCATTCTTACACTCTTAGTCATTTTCACCAAGTCAGACTGCTTCTTTGATTCAGTATCTACACAAAGAGCTAGCTAGCTACCTGTGAGTAGCTGTCCCTAACTTTGAACTGATAGATTAAGCTTCTTTGTTTGCTTTAGAGTTTTCCTGCAAAGTTACTGTAGTTTTAAGATTAGCAACCAAAGTACACTTTCTTTACCTTGTTAGTTTTTTTTTACATAAACAACAGTCGTTTTTCATATTAAACGTGTTTTGTTTTTCGAACATGAAAATGTCATACCAAACAATAATCTTTTTCTTGTGCTGAAACCTGCCTATAAACATTTAATTTATTTCAGAATTTTCTCACAAGACCACATAAAGTCTATCTGCGCATAGCTTGTCCCAACACCCAACGCCAATTTTTTGACTACTCTTGTCCGACCGAATAGTGGGCTTTGACAATCATTCTTATAGCGCACCCATGACCCCAAAGTGTGGAGGGCGTTTTTTCGATAAGGGGCTTCGAACAATGAACACGTTTCACAGTTCTAGCACGCCAACCGCTAGGCCGCCCCCAGTGGCACAGCGGTATGTCTGCGGACTTACAACGCTAGAAACCGGGTTTCGATACCCGTGATGGGCAGAGCACAGATAGCCCATTGTGTAGCTTTGTACTTCCCTTCAAACCAAACAAATAATCATTAGGCTATGATCGATTATCAGTCATAAATAAAAATTAAAATATAAGTGTCAGGGTTTGTTTTGTTTGCTCTTTTTTTTTTCAGAAAAAGAAAAGCGCTTGACTTACCCTTTATAATAACCTTCGAATAATAAGAAATTAACTTATACTCACTAATAGCTTCAATGACCTCGACAAGTAATGTACCATCGCAGAAGTCAGTTTGTAGATCTTGAATATACCGCTAGAAACAGTCTTCTTCCAGGTAATGACTCGCCCAGTCTGTGCACATCTAATAAGAACATGAATAATTTGAATTTAGAAACATACGTTGTTCAAAGACAATATCTTTTAACGAACCGGATGTTAAATATCAATTCACGTGGACATATCTGTTGACCCACTAAATTTAAGTAGGTCCCAATACATGGTCTGGCCCTAGCTAGTTAAGAGGTCACCGAGGTCCCGACATCGGTTACAATTTTAAATTAAATGTAACGTAGTATTTAATTTTTACACCCATATGGAAAAGATATACAATATATAGGACTGACCCTATGTGCTTGTCGGTGTTTGGACCTCGGGTAAATTTTCACTCTAGCTACGGCCATGCACATGGTCAGTATTAATTGTTTTAGTTTATCTCAAATTATACAAGTAATAATAATAATTTTTTTAAAAGAAGATTATTAAAACTTCGGACAAAGTGGCACTTTTTTCAACAGAAGACTTCATTTTTGTCTGACTGCTTATGAAATTTTTTTATAAAGATTTATTTATTAAACTATCTACGTTACCGATCCTATATTTTATCAATTATTCTCAAAGTCCAGCTCTTAACAAGAATATCACATATGCGTTGTTAAACTAACCCTCTATACGAGGTTAATTATCATCGCCCAGTATAATCAATTAGCTATCAGCTAGTATGACAAACGAAGTAGTAGTAGAGGATTTAGAAACTAAGACTGGTTATTTTGCGCGCATGGCGCCGAAAAAAAAACTGTGATCAAAACAATAGGTTTAAGCCTAAATCGCTGCTCACAGCAATGAAATATACCTACCAGTCTAGCTATGTAAAACTTTACGCTTAGAATATTCGATCAAACATGAGAGGGCTTTGTACTCAAACACATAACAACAATGGCGCAATATCAAATGCTTTTCGGATAGCAGACGATGCATGCTAATGAGCTGGATACACACACAATTTGCTTGGAACTATAAGAATTTCAGCATTTTCCTGAGTTTTCGACTTTCTTTTGGAAAAATAAATTTCAAGTAGGCACTGCCACTAAACGTTTTATTTTTAATTTAACTCTTGTAAGATGCAAGCCGCACCTAGAGAAAAACAAGATGGCGCATGCCACTGGAATAAAAAATATCCAACTCCTTAGTAAACTTTGCTTGTTTGTAATTAAGCACAAAACTACAATTAGCTATCTGTGCTCTGCCCACCACAGGTATCGAACCCCGTTTCTAGCGTTGTAAGTCCGAAGACATACCGCTATGCCACTGAAGGGCCCTTAGTAAAGAGTTGAAATGGTATATTTGTCTATCTGTATGACGAAGTACGTCGTCGCAACGTTATATTATTTTTATAATTAGACATACATCATCTGATAGCGAGAGAATTCTCACGCCAAGTCGCACTCCTGTCTTGACAGCAACTTTCTCAAGTCTGTCTATTCTATTCGAACAAAATATACATGAGCAAAAGTTTTATATAACTTTGAAATTAATATTTTGTTATTTGATTATTAATTTCTAATAATTAATTAAATATTTTGAAGAAAAAAATTGAAAAGATAACCAATGAGAGTGCGACACCTTTGAAACGAAAAGAAAGTAGGCCTAAGAGCAGATTGGTCGATTCGATTTTTCTAATGTTTCCTCGCTGCTGCTCGTGGGTTATCCATTTAAAATTCTTTTCAACAGAAGTAAATAAGTATAAATAAAAATAAATAGTAAAATACAAATTGAAAAAGTATCGTTTATAAACTTTCTAAATAAATAAGCTTTGTAGATTTAAAATATAATCTTAATGTTCTGAGGTAATTAGGAAAATATTCTTCAGATTCAAAACAGGATGACTAAAACCGACAACTGTTTTATGAGAGACATAACTATACATAAATATATGTTTAGGGACAACAAGGGACCTATTGGTCCACCTCGGCTGTCCCATTCTCTAAACTAAACTAAAACTGTTAAAAAAATCTCAAAGCTAGTCTTTATCATTCATATAGCTTTATCTTAAATTCACTTAAATTTACCGACTCTACAACATCTGAAGGTAATCCGTTCCAAAGGCCAATCACCCAGTTAGAAAAATAAAACTGCCTCAGCTGAAGATGAATCCTAACCTGCCAAAATTTATATTTGTGTCTCCTAGTCCTACTATTCTCACTGTTAAGTATGAAAATGGATGATGCATTAACACTATCAATTCCCTTATCAATCTTAAACACCTCACTCAGATCCTCTCTAACTCTTCTTTTTTCAAGAGCAAATAATTTCAGAGATCTTAACCTATCCTCGTATGACTATGACAATTCCTCCATCCCAGACACCATTCTAGCAGCTCTCCTCTGAATCCTTTCTGGTGAGCAGAGCATAGATAGTCCATTGTGTAGCTTCAGGCTTACCTTCAAACAAACAAGAATTAAAACATTAGACCATTTATATCTCCGCGTTAAAGTATCTTCTAATTGGCCTTTTTTATGTTTATCACTGGATCAGGTGTTAACCGTTTGGTTAACCTGTCTGTATGTTTGTGCCAGAGCTATCCTATAGGCTATATGCGCTTTATCCACCGCGGGGAACAGAATCACGGGTTTTAGTGTTATAATTCTGTATACTTACTGCTGATCCATGGGCTTACAATACGTAAAGTTAGACGATTGAATTACCAACTCACATTTAAAAGGACATAACTATTTACCATAGAGGTTATATACAAGATTCTATAATTTGTTATTTTCAATCTGATCGACATATTTCGATCCTACTATTTTACGTGTCGAAATGTGGATCGCAATGTCTAAGGTTCGATCCCCGATATGCCGCTGAACACGCTCCGCACTTTCAGCTGTAGAGGCTTTAAAATTGTGACAGTCAATTCCTTTATTCGGTTAATGGTAGCCACGTGGGGGACAGGTGCTGCTGAATAATTGTATTATCTCTGGTCACCAATTCGAAATGAAGGATCGATATGCCTGAATGCCACTTTATGCAACAAATATTGCATAACGTGGCGTTCAGGCTGATAATGCCAGTTCTTCATAAATCTTAGACATTATGCTGTTTATTTTCTTTTCTGCATGATATTAAATTTCTTAATGATTGAAGCATTTGTGGTAAATTGAAAATGACTTCACTTGACCTTCAATCTTTCGTGTGAGATCTGATCCTGTTTTTTTCGGACATTTCGCGGATGACATGGAAAGTTTTGCTTTCATAATTTACTTTATTTACTACAGCTGTATATATAATTATTTTTATTAGCAGGTGAAATCAAAGTTTTAATACAATGATCTTTCTGGAGTTTATTTTCTCTGTTTGCATTTTTTATCGTTTTTTTTTCTTCAGGCGTTTATCTAGTCTTGAACTTCCCAGGGAAGGTTCTGTATTTTCAGTTATTTCCTCTGGGATCTAAATATCCACCCACGTGTTTGCCGTGCGTGGCGACCCATGAAGGGGAGGAGAGGATCCTGGTGGTTGAGTGGTGTCTGGGGC
>NW_013666893.1:252834-256181 GCF_000517525.1 Limulus polyphemus | reverse complement strand
TTCTTGAATTCCTCACGAGGAGTTATTGTTGAGAGGGACTTGAAGTCTATCCCCGAGTCAGAGATCCTTGTTGATTTGTTTCTCCAGCCAAGGAGTTTCAGCAGTTCGAAGGATCTCCACTCGTCAAGATGGTATTATGGTGCCGACCTCAGTTCTTATTTTGATGTTTTCATCACCACGTCCGCCTGTCACTGTTAAGGTGGGTTATTTGAACTGTAAGGTACAGCCCTATATTCCCAACCCTCAGTGCCAGCGGTTTGGTCATTTTGTCGTGGTTCTGTGACGTGTGCTCGTTGTGGTGGCAAGGACCATGACGCCTATGAATGCAAACTTGACCCTCACTGTGTTAATTGTAGTAATTCCCACCCCTCTTACCTTAGGTCTTGCCCTAAGTGGATGGAGGAGAAAGAGGTACAGCGTTTGAAGACTGTTCACAACATTTCTTATCCAGAGGCTCGGAAGCTATTGTTCCCTACTCCATCTCGGACATATGCCACTGCACTACGCTCCACTGCTGCAGTGGGAGTGCAAACGGACCTTTCCATGCCTCCATCTGAGTCTTTTTCACGCCATGTGAGGGGTCTTCTGCCCTCCATGGATAATAGAGTTGATAGGTCTATGTCTACTCCAATCTCTGTCCCCGCTATTCCTTCCAGTGACTGCCTGGGTCAACCTCCTCGGGCACCAGCCTCTGATGTCTGCTCGGGTCCTTCTTTGGCCCCTAAATGCAGGATGATCATTCGATCACATCCTCAGTCATTGCATTCTCACTCTGATGACAGGGATCTGCCCACTCAATTAAGGGCAGGATCCATGGAGGTCGATTGACTTCCATCTAGTAAAGAAAAACGGCATGTTCGTAAACCGAAGGGTTCTCCACCCTGTTCTCCTAAACCTACATAAAAAATGGACACTTTGATACAGTGGAACTTTTGAGGTTTTCGTTCTAATCTCGGTGACATTAAGGCCTTGATTGACTCCTATCATCCCATGTGTCACTCCTTACAGGAAACATTTCTGAAACCTGACTAACAGTCACCTTTCGGCAGTTTTCTTTTTACCGAAATGACAGGTTGTGTGATGTCCGACAGACAATCAAATTTTTTAAGAATATTAGAAATTGTTAAGTTATCTTACTTCCAGATTCAAAATCATCATCGGTGGCATAAGTAAAACTCAGAAATTAATTATTATGCGGACGGCGATTCAAAAAACAAGCAAAACGAATCACTGATGTGCAGAGCAACACCTTGTTACGTTCAGTTATCACTAGATGAGGGTACTCATTAGGGAAGCAAAAACTGTATAAAGGACAATGTTGGATAATCTTTCCCATCTTTCTCTTTAATGACGTCATTAGATGCTAATTGGATACCCTGCTTTGTGGTAGGTAATAACTGACTTATTTAACTGCTTAAGTAGTCGTGTATTTTAATTCAAGTCCAAAATTCAATTTCAAAAAGTGGAAATGTACTCTATTTCAAGGTGTTTTTATCTCCCTTCTCGGAGAAAAAATCCTAAAATGAAATAGCTCATGTACATCGTCGAACAGTTCCAGTTACCATACAAAAATTAAGGTTATCGAGCCAGCTAACTCTGGAAAATGACTGCTAGCACACACACACACACACACACACACACACACAAACACACATAATGACTCATCTTTGCAATAATATGCAATTTCCCACAAAACTCACCCTATATGAAACTTTTCTCAAAATGTTCGAACATTGTACAGGTTATGAATTTGAATATAAATATAAAACTTAAGTATTACAGTAGTTACAGAAACAATTTTTATACATATTAGTTCTTGGTAAGTCGTAAATCAAACTAAATACCATCATACCAGACATTTGTTTTTGAATGAACATTGTTCTGCAAGACGTGAGCCTCCCAGTGGCACAGCGGTATGTCTGCGGGTTTACAACGCTAGAATCCTGGCTTCGATACCCGTGGTGGCTAGAGCACAGATAGCCCATTGTGTAGCTTTGTGCTTAATTATAAACAAACAAACAAACCGCAAGACGCGAGAAGAAAAACTGGGATAAAAGATAATGAAGAATATATTGACACATCAAAATGAAAACTTTAAATTTTTATTTTGTGCGACCTTGTCAGTTTATCCTATGTTCTCTTTTATTCAGACATTTTTTCATTGGTCGTCGTTCTTGATAAGATATTTTTCTAATTTAGTTCGGATATTTGCTTATCGTGTGTATGGCGATTAAAACCATTTGGTGGCTATGACAAAAACAAAATCCATTAAGGACCATGTTGGTTATAGGAAACTTAAATAGTAGCATGGAAAAAGTAGGTTACAAAAACTGTGTTTCAGATAGTTGGGCAAAGCTACATAAAGACTATCTACGCTAGCTGTCGCAAATCTTGAAGTGTTAGACTAGAGGGTGTCATGCAGTTAGTCTAACAATAACATGACAATAAAACTGTTTAAGTTTGGCTATAAGATGTTTAAAACTACATGGTTGTATTTCCTTATTTAATTATTAAATTTTTAAATAAGAAAGCTAATTTTGGATCACCCTGTAATATACGTTTGCCACCGTTTAAAGCTACTCTAATTCATTATTGTGACTGGCCATAGTTATGTTCTAAGAGCTTCTGAAAAAGTTAGTAAACAATATGTATGTATGAGTATATGTTAGTAATAACAAATATGCAATTGCAAAAATGAGAACTTAACATCATCATCTGTAAGTGGACGAAATTTGTCAGCAACCACGAAACAATGAAGTGAAATTATCTTAAGATGTAATCCTAAAACGCGAAGACAAGACACGTAGAAAAAGAAAATAGTATATATAAACTAAAATGATCAAAACTGTTAATACGAGACAATATAGCTGTTCAAATTTAAAACATTCAAATTTATTTTAATGTTGAAAATCAGAGAGGAATTCTTTTTTTTGTAGTTGTTGCTGTAGTAAATATGACGTAATTCTGTAAAGAACACATCTATTTTTTTCGGTTATGTTAAGAAAATTATGTTAATCCAGTATTCACTGATATTCAGAGGATTTTTGGTTTATTGTTAAGCATCAAAATTACATAATAGGTTATCTGTCATGTGCGTGCATACCACAGATATAGAACCCTGAATTTTAGTGTTATAGACCATCAAGCTTGTAAACCGCTGAGACACCGGGGGATCGATATTCAAAGGATATATTTGTCTGTTGAGTTTTGTTCAAAGTTACTCGCTGAGACACCGGGGGATCGATATTCAAAGAATATATTTGTCTGTTGAGTTTTGTTCAAAGTTACTCGCTGAGACACCGGGGGATCGATATTCAAAGGATATATTTGTCTGTTGAGTTTTGTTC
>NW_013666893.1:245694-251834 GCF_000517525.1 Limulus polyphemus | reverse complement strand
AAGTTACTCGCTGAGACACCGGGGGATCGATATTCAAAGAATGTATTTGTCTGTTGAGTTTTGTTCAAAGTTACTCGCTGAGACACCGGGGGGATCGATATTCAAAGAATATATTTGTCTGTTGAGTTTTGTTCAAAGCTACTCGAGGGTTACCTGTGCTAACCGTTTCTAATTTTGAAGTGATATACTACAGAGAAGGCAGCTAGTTAACACCACCCACCGCCAACTCTTGAGCTATCTTTACCAACGAAAGGTTGGATTGACTGTAACATTATAACGCCCCTTCCCCTTCCAGGCTGAAATGAAGAGCACGTTCGGCGACGGGTTTCGGTCCTGCGATATTCAAATATAATTCTATAACTAGAGATCGCATAAGCTTCAATGCACAATATTTGGAACCGCGAGTGTAAATGTGCGAAACGATTATGAGCACAATCGGGCGCCACGCCACATCTTGAACAATCTTAATTAGGTAAAGCTAGCTGTATGCACAATAAAAAATGAAACCCTTACGTACCAAAAACGTACTTAGAAAAATATAGTTTATTCCGCCAGATGCAGATACATAGAAGAAAGTTTAAATTTTGGTGCGGTCGAACCCTTAAACTTGCACGGGGTGTGTGCATATAAGTTTAATTAAACATTTAATACCTGTAAAAGCAAATAAGTATCGATAATTATAAACTGTTTTCATGTATAAGTTATACTAGCATAAAAAAACTAATCTAGATATATTTTAGTAAAATCCAAAAAAAAGGGATTTATCAAGGATTCGTAAATTTTGTCAAATCAAGTTTTGTTAACTATGACAATTAATTTACCACTCTTTACGTGTAAAATTAAAATACAGGTGTTAAGTTGAAACATAATAGAATTACTCTTTTAGGCGTAAATCATGAAGATTTTTCTAAAGTTTGGATTGGTTGTAGTTACAATATGAGCTATTTGTGCTCAGTCTGCCCACTACGGGTATCGAAATTCGATTTTTAATGCAGCGAGCCTGTAGACTTATCGCTGTAGGGCGTTTTCTAGAGATCTGAAAATGTCATTACATTTAAATGTTCTGGTTTTAGAAAACTATAACCCTCGGTAAGCTTACTCGTGTAGAGCGTGGAATTAAAGAAGAACTTCCAGAAAGGAACGCTTCGTAGCTTTTTAGAAATAAGGTGTTCCGCAGCCAACACGTTGGGTTACGCTTGAGGAAAAAAGTGCTGGATGAGAGCTTATCCATCTTTAATTTAGGGTAAATAAGTCTAACAGCGTGAACAGGTAACGAGGGAGAACTGCCATGAGAAAAATACGAACAAATGGTTGAATGAACAGGGAAAGTGTGCGTTATTTATCGGAGTGAAAGTTGAGTGAACGTCAAACTTTACTTAAAGTATAGGTGGCTGATAACTATCATACTGTAGTAAAGGAGAATCCACTTGGTAAACAATATTACAAATATATTACAATCAGTGTCATGTGGCTAAACATCCCTGTATCTATTTCTCGGTCTATATCAGTTATTCTGCTTATATATAGACACTGGAAAATATTTAACATGTTCATTGATAACGTTAACCAAAGAGGAATTACTAGGTCGACGTTCACTCTAATACAGAGGGAGTGAGGGTTAATTACCTCTGCTTCTAACGCCACTGACACCAGAACTGACAAATAACTCCACACTTTTTTTATGTAAGAAACCCTATTAATGACAAATAACTCCACACTTTTTTATGTAAGAAACACTATTAATGACAAATAACTCCACACTTTTTTATGTAAGAAATACTATTAATGACAAATAACTCCACACTTTTTATGTAAGAAACACTATTAATGACAAATAACTCCACACCTTTTTATGTAAGAAACACACTATTAATGACAAATAACTCCACACCTTTTTATGTAAGAAACACACTATTAATGACAAATAACTCCACACCTTTTTATGTAAGAAACACTATTAATGACAAATAACTCCACACCTTTTTATGTAAGAAACACTATTAATGACAAATAACTCCAAACATAAAAAGGTGTGAAGTTATTTGTCATTAATAGTGTTTCTTACATAAAAAGTGTGGAGTTATTTGTCATTAATAGTGTTTATTACATAAAAAGTGTGGAGTTATTTGTCATTAATAGTGTTTCTTACATAAAAAAGTGTGGAGTTATTTGTCATTAATAGTGTTTATTACGTAAGAAACACTATTAATGACAAATAACTCCAAACTTTTTTATGTAAGAAACACTATTCAATCCTGCTAGTAATCTCTTCAAATGTGTCTCATGCAATTCTAAACAGAAACTGGTATTTTTTGTAAGCTTTTAAGATCTAACTAACAAATTCTTTTGTTTTTTAAATCGAACCGTTTATTACAAACGTAAAACCAATCAAGATACGGGATATATGAAGCTACTTCGGCTGGAAATTATTCATTTGAAACATGAATTGATAACATACACATAGGAAAAGCACAGAGAAGTTTGACTGATGAATCGTAGTATACAGAAATAAAAGACTAAATAGGGGTGATATACAAGCATGTATTTTACCACGGTTAACTAAACAGAAAGCATGAAGTCTTTTAACACACAAACAAAATTTCGATATCAAGCAAATACTTTTTAACTACAGTTATATATTTCGTAGAAATGCCTTCTTTTTACATAACAAACATTTATATATTTTTAAAAACATAGTTTGTTTACAGAATCCATTATGCGCTTATACAATCACTTGTTTAGGAGTCTGTACACATGGTTACGGTTTATCTGTATACAGTAATTTGTTTACAGAACATTATATAAGTTTATAGAGTATTATATGTACATATTTTAACAAATTTTGATGTGTACATAAGTTTATGAATTGTTATGCATATACGATCATTTGTTTTCGGAACCTTACATAAACTTATGTATTGTTGTGTACAGCATAATGATTGCGTGCGTTCATATATATATATTTGCAAAGACACTCATATTTATATAAGGTTATGTACAGAGGTTTATTTGGATCTAGAAATCGTGAACATTCGAAAAAGACTAAGAAGTAAACTCCATTAATAAACGTTAATATTGCTACTAAATGTTTTGAGGGTTTAACTCTTTTGATAAACTAATTTAGTATAAGAAATGAGCCTCATCATTTTTCTCTTTTGTTGAATGCTTTTATATCTTTTTATTTCCTACACGAGATAAGACTGCCGGCAGTACATATAATTCTTTTGAATTTTAGATTAAATAGTTACCTGCAGCTATATTAGTTCCAAGCTACAAGCCAGATATTACCTCATTCTCATCTGTAATATCTGGTTTCTTCAAAATCTATAAAATGGTTTCAAATAACGTATTCCAATTACATATAAAAAACAAAAAACACATAGAAACAAGTTGCTCATGAACACTTTCCATGGAACCGTGACGTAGACAAATCCCGACACACGTTTGCATTGAAAGGAATTACACAAGATAAAGATTTAGTTGCTAAAAATATTTAAACGTGGAGGTGAGCAACATAAATTCAGAGTATGTGTAAGGTCTTCTTTCAAGGCAAAGTAAGCTTTAATTTCACTTCTATACTTGGATTTATTTAAAGCTTGAAAACAATAGAGACTTTTTGATCTCTTGTGAATATGCGATTCGCTTTATAGTGTGTGTGTGATAAATAATGAGTTTGTTCTTACATCGTGATTAAAAAAATAAGTGTGAATGTAACGTGCATGATATTTAAATAGATTAGTTATTCCACAATATTTTAATCGACATGAAAGACTGGTGCGACCTGCAGCAAGTGCATCTGTACAGGGCGGCATGTTCTTGGGAGCGACAAAACTTTTATAGAATTTTCTACATCGCGTGCTTCTTGTGACTCAATCATTAATAATGGTATTTATAAAAACGATATTGTGTATAATTTCAATAATGGCGGAGGAGCGGGGATATGGGGTGAGAGGGTGGGCGGCACAGTCAGCGTTTGCACAGGGCGGCAAAACATGTCGCGCCGGCCCTGTCGACACCAAGCTATCATAACCAAAGCTACACAATGCCCACCGCAGGGATCCAATCCCGAATTTTATCATTATAAGCCCTTGAGCTTACCACTGAGCCACCGGAGGCTTCATAAAATGGCAACGAGCAATAACTAGAGTGTTCGATTTATTGTATGTGTTTTATATGCATTATTACAAACAAGCAATATTTATATAGTAATCTCAAACAACTTTAGATGTGTTTTTTTTCAAAATGTGCATATAAAACACAGCTTAAGAACTGGAATTTACATTCGTCTGTTAACTTTCTGTTTTTGTATAGTTTTTCGTTGCACTTTTTAAAGGTATATAAAAAGCTTTTTTTTAAATTTCTTTCCTATACTAATCGTTGTTACTCACTTAGAGCATTTAGACCACAAACTGTGGGCAGATACAGCCATTAGAAAGTAGACAGTGCATGCTATTTAACAAAGACATGCGACGCACTCCAGGTTTCAGTTCCTTTCTTGACACAATTGTGTTAACCGTTTTTGATCACTTTAAACACTCATCATAAAACTTGTATTACAAAACTTTGATAGGAATCAGACAGGACTGTTTGTTAAACAAAGACAACGCAATGATACCTGCAACCTGATAAACACATAATATATCAGTAGAAAAAAACAAGAAAAAGAATGTGTTAAGAAAAAAAAATTGTTAACCGACGCTGAGAGCTTAACAATCTGAAAGAAGCCAGAAAATATTTTCATCTTATGATATTCAATGCATCATTTTTTTCATTTGGATCTGGACTGGCCTAGTGCTTGACATGCCGAACTGTACATCAGAGGATCCATGGTTCGCGTCTCGCTGCCGCAAAAGTGCATTCCGAACTTTAGAGCCGTGGAAGCGTTATAACAGTGACGGGCAAGTCACACTATTCTATTAGCGTAACCCAAAAGTTGGCGGTGGGTGCTGTTAACTAGCTACCTCCCATCTAGTCTATTAGTTTAACTTAGGAATGGCAAGCACAGACATTGCTTGTATAGCTTTGCGCAGATATCTCGAAAAAAAAAGAAGCAATGAAACATTTTGTATTTTACTTAACTGTTTAATAAATCTCTAAGATGAATGTCATATATTAGTAACCACAATTTATTAATAATAACAGCTATAATACGACAAACTTTCCTTCCAATAGGGCAGAAACATTAAAGTGATCTCACTTTACAAACCAACGTGCCTTATCCCTAGATAATGGGCGTATAACACACACACACACACACACCCAAAAAAGTCCATGTGTTCGGGAGGCAAATTGGCAATATATTCTTTACTATACATAAAAAGGAATATTTACAAGTTGTTTGCTTTGAAGCAGAAAGTTATACAAGGGACTTTATGATCTGTGCCCACCATGGGTATCGAACCTAGAATTTTAGTGTTATAAGCCTTAAACTTATCGTTGAGCTACCGGAGGGTGAGAGTGTGTTCGGAAATAGAACATGCGTTTAACCAAAAACTTGTGATTTGGGGGAAAATTAGAAAACAATCGTCCAGTCATTAAATCTCTAGCGGATCTAAAAATCATCATTAGATTGTTACCATAGTGTTACAAAAAACGTATTATTTCCTAAACTATCCCTGCTACAGTCACGAAGTTCAAGGGTAGCTCTAATTGGCTAATTAAATAGACAGATAATTAAGATTCTCTAAGGCAGTGATTCCGAACCATTTTCCAAATAAGGAGCAGTTAGTTCCAATCCCAAAATTTCACTGACCATTTCTTAAAACACCAACTTTTTAAAATACTTTTAAATTACATTGTGAAAGTAGTTATAATTTAAAACACTTTTTTTTCAACCATCTTGAACAGACTGGTGGTTGGGAGCCCCTGCTCTAATGTCCTTATCATACGAATATTAATAAATAATATTCAACGTTAAACTGGTACACAGTTAAAAACATTTTATTTAGGCCTATCTATGGCCTTCAAAAAGTTGACGACTCTACATGTTTCGACGTTACAACGTCTTTTTTGTACCGTCGAAACATGTAGAGTCGTCAACTTTTTGAAGGCCATAGATAGGCCTAAATAAAATGTTTTTAACTGTGTACCAGTTTAACGTTGAATATTATTTATTAATATTCGTATGATAAGGACATTAG
>NW_013666893.1:222768-244939 GCF_000517525.1 Limulus polyphemus | reverse complement strand
AAATAAAAAACAAAGGAAATTGTTACACAAAATACCATAATGAATATTAATACCTTTTTTCGTCGAGGTAATATAGAAGAATCATATTTATATACACAACATGCAGAACTAATGACCTAATATTCCTTAATGTTTTTGTGTAACAATTTCCTTTGTTTTTTATTTATCTTTCTATTTATTTAGAACAATGTAAAATACAGTGTTATAAAACGCAGTGCAACACATTACTCCTGAGTCTAAAACGACAGAAATACTCCATTCCTTGATAGATCGTGTTATGTTACTTTTCGGATTGCACTTAATGAGAAAGTTAATTTCTATTTGCCAATTTAGGGGGAAAGAGTTAATCTTGGGTGTTATTATAATACATCACATTGAGCGTTAAATAGTTAAGAAAACCATTTTTATTATTTAACGGTAAGTCTGAGGGCCTATAACGATAAAAATTGGGTTTCTATACCCACGGTTGGCAAAGCACATATAGTGTGTAGATTTGTGCTTAACAACTAACAAATACTTAGCTTATTACTTAAATTGACTCTTTTGCTTTTCTCCAGTAAGTCATTTCTTGAGGTGAACAAGAATGTCTCAACGCGTTACTAATTGGAAGTTAAAATTAGTACAAGTATACTTTGTCATAAGATCGGTTTAATCCAATTTTATATGTTTGATCATATTTTAGTACTCATTGGTTGTTGATCAAAGTTTCTTAAAACTCATTGATTATTGAAACCACCAATGGTGCTTATAGAAAGGGTTTATGCGGAATCAACCCTTCTAGGCATTTTTTGTGGGTAAAGGGAATGAAAAAAGAATTGATCCAAGGAAAACAGGGAGGAGATAAAATGTAAATGATTACCAATAACTTTATTTTACTTTTCTACTGCTAAGCAAAGAGCCGTTATTGTTAGTCAGGGGATACAATCCTTCTTTCCCAAACTATCACATCCTTCATCTGAAAATTTTTGGGGAAAATATCTAATTAAGGGCTAAACTCAAGTACAAAATACATGTACTCGACACTCTTAGTTGTACGCCTGGCAGTGTTTTGAAACAAGGAAACCTAGGGAGTGGGTGCTTGATTGGCAATTTGTATGTCTTTATCGCAAAACTACCCATTTAGACCTTTCTTTTTTATTCATCCTTTTGTTTTCGCAATCACCTTGAATACAGTTATTATCAAATTATTCAACTTTAAATTAAAGAAAGACAACCCATGAACCACAACTAGGTGCCTTATAAGAATGAATGGAAAAGTCTGTATACAAACAATAGTCAATGCTTACTATTCATTTCTATATCATAAAATCAAGACAAAAACAACACTTTTCATTGTTACTTTTGATGATATATACAGCATCTTAACCGCTGTCTGTCGTATCCCAATCGGCCTGATGAGCCCTGGCTTTGGGCGAAAGGCCTCGTCGGCACTGGATATAGCAGACATAGTGTGGTTAACATATTACATTCTTTACTTTCCTGGCTCATAAGTTCTTATAATTTATTAGTAGATTAAATTCTAAGTCGAGAAAGTGTAGATACACCAAATGTTATTGTTAGAAAAATATATTATTTTATGAAAAACCAATCCTACCTCAGTCTGTGAGTTGTTGCAGCGGTCTTTAGAAGACTTTTGTAAACAGCATGTACAGCTAACAGCATCTTAAATCTACTTCACTCATCCGCTTAGTGTTTTTGTTTTCATATCCTTGCATGCGCATTCGTGTTCATTTCTCTTTACGCACGTCTGTTTGTTCTGTTATCAGCGAATAGACAGATTTAGTGATTCACGCGAAAATTACGTCAATATTCCATACACGTTTGCTGTATCTAACTAAGTATTATACTGTTTTGTTTGCAAAGCTTAAATACACGTTTGCTGTATCTAACTAAGTATTATAGTGTTTTGTTTGCAACGCTTAAATACACGTTTGCTGTATCTAAGTGTTCTAGTGTTTTGTTTGCAACGCTTAAATACACGTTACTATAATCTTCAAATATTCGTTTGACGTTCTAATCAAATTATTTCCAGATAAAATAAATTACAATATCTAGCCGTAACCACTATCAGATTTAAGTAATACGCTGTAGACTATTCAACTGTCTTGAATCTAAAGCTACCAGTATCAGTTGTTTTATTGTTAAACCATACGAAAATAAGACACCACCTTTTACGAACAGGGATATGTACACTGAGGTCCAGCTTCACATACCAGACGAACACAGCTGTACCTTTTACGTCCACATGACGTCCGCTCTATAGTTCAAAGTTTATGCAGGTATACAACCTAGATTCAGGGTAGGTTGACTTCACAGCGCGTCGTGGCGCCAGCAAGGCCACTCTGCAGGCCACGAAAAAAGTTTACAACTCTTACACGTATAGAGCGAGCCGCTAGGCACCAGGAAGTGACGTTTAAAATGTATTTTGTAAATCTTCCGACACGAGGCTTAGATCTGGACACAGTTCCGACTCACGGATACTTGGCTATGATCCAATTTTCTCTTTCATTCTTTTAACTTTCTAATTCGTATTTTCACCGGACACACCAACGCATTGATATTTTCTTTGTTGTATTTATACGTACAGTTCAGTAACACATTAAGATACAAAACCTCAATGAACAATACAGCTGCTTAGATGGTTGTCACTTGCCAGTGAAACTTATGTCAGACAATTGTATTTTTTTAAAAGCCGTGTTCAGCATAAATACAGAGGTGTAATACAAATTTGATTATTCTAATACTTTCAAGACACATATAAAATAAAGACAGTCATGAAGATCTACCCACAGAATGTTTTTGAATTTATTTGGTAAAGCAGTAAAAATTCAAAGTAAATGAAAGTAGTTGGTTAGAATACTATTGTTTATTATACCTAAAAAAACATTGGTTAATTGTAGTGAAACGTCTCTTGTATTTTTGCATAATGTGCTGTTAGACTGGATTATCTGACCGCTTGTGGTGGTTTTATTGGTGTTATGTTAGCTTGAGTTTGAACTAACTCACTTGTTGTTTGATTTGGATCACTTGCGATTTTCGTAGTAGTTTCGAAATTGACTACTTTAATTCACTCGAGGCTTAAATTGCCTTTGCTAGATGAGATGTTCTGATTTTATCTTGATTTGAGTTTCTGGGTCTTCCTAATGCTCGATTATCTATTTTTTTATATATTTTTCACTTGCAATTACAACTGCTCTTTTCGTTTCGATACTCTGCCTCTCTAACAGTTTTCAAATATTGGTGTTAGATCGGGCTACTTTTGTCATGCTTGTTTCGCCATGTTGGTACAAAGTTGGAGTATATAGTTCCGTTGAGGTTAGTTCTTGACTAATGTTCTCTCAGCTATACATTAGTCTTAAATTTTTATAATAGGGCTTAAATAACAGCTTTCTTAAATCTGAAATATGGCTTCAATAATACACTCATATTTTACACACACAATCCACCCCTCCAAAAAAGAAAAACATTATTTGTATTTATTCTACAAACACAGATTCGGAACTACTTTATATATAGATTTGGGGGAGTTCTGACATACTCATTATTTTATTACCTGTAAATTCCAAATGCACAACTAAAGACACGTTAGAGAATAAATATTTTATTAGAATTCACTTTGAAATATACTTGAGGTAAATATCAGTCTAGTAACCTGACAACTAAGGCATTCAATTAATACTCTTAAGTGTTTGCATTTTTTTTAAATTGTCATAATCATACTGGAGCTGTATATATATATATATTGCCATTTTCTGAAGGAGTCGTTAGTATTATATCTACAGAATACTTGTCATTACAAGTTGTAACTTTACATTACCTAAAGTATATCTCCTAATACGTCAAATTTTTAGTACTTTCCCTCCTTAAAACACTTTCTAACATAGAATGCTCTGTTATGTCAATGAAACCATCCTACTAACCAAACTCCCCAAGTGATATTATGCGGCTATTAATCTCAGTGTTTATATGTTATCTTTATTTCACATACTTTATTTATATTTATAATTTTCCTGTATTCCAGTAGCTCAGCGGTAAGCTTTAGTACTTATGATGCTAAAATTCAAGGTTTAATTCTTGCAGTGGGAACATCATAGATAACACTTTGTGCAGTTTTTGCGCTAAAACATAACTTTTAGGTCATTGTAACATATCATAAACCCTCCTCTATTATTGCCTCCGGTGGATTAGCGCTAAGTCAGTGGAAATATAACGCTAAAAATCGGGTTTAGATATCCGCGGTGGGCAGAGCACAGATAGCCCTTTATCTAGCTTTTTGCTTTATAACAAACAAACAAACTTCTATTATTACAATATGCTTGTTGTGTGTGCAGTTTACACTCCCCCTTGAATTATAAGCATTTCCCTGTTATTATTATACGTTTAACTAAAACTCCCCCATTTTTATTTTAGAGAAGTGCAAAACATACGTACATAATATACTCAGGTATTTACCAATTTTCTTTCATTCTGTTTGGATGCCATGTTTGTTTGTAATTAAGCACAAGGCTACACAATGAGCTATCTGTGCTCTGCCTACCACGGGTATCAAAGCCCGGTTTCTAGCGTTGTAAGTCCGTAGACATACCGCTGTGCCACTGGGGAGGACGGATTGCTATGAAAAAGGTTTACATTAAAAGAGAGCTGATTAAACTGCGCTTACAACTCGAAAATCCGAGGCTCGATTCCCTAGACGGGACAGAGCGCAAATAAACGAATATGTAATTTTGCGCTAAGAAAACACAGCAACAACATTTTTAGTAAGCTAATAAATGAAAAAAAAAATGATTCTAATCATCTCTTTACTTCCTGGGAAGATACTTGGAACCAGATTCTGGCACTGTTATATTAAAACTGGAAGACCGACGCCATGCTACTAATCTTTAAAATCAGAACGTTAAGTTATGTAGTTTAGAAGTGTACAGAGGCTAAGCATCCTAATAAATCACTAAAAAATCAAAGTGAAATTTAAGGGGTTGGTTTAAAGTTACGAATAAATAAACGAAATCAAACTCATTTAACTCTCATATAAAAAAAAACACATAAATTCTGGTTCAAGGTTAAAGTACATTACCAAATGTATATATATAAACGTATCTATATTTACACGTCATATTTCAGATGAAAGTATTCAGTTCTACACAAATCATTACATTAAATAGTTTTTCAGTAGATTTATGTGTACTTAAGATTACCTTGTTTTCCCCAGGGAAATGTTTGAGATTACATATTAATTTCGAAGTTCAGTAGAAAGTTACTAACAGTTTTGTATGTTAAGGAAGCTTTCAACATAGTAACTATTTTGTAAGGAACGAGATTACTGCGTTTGTGTACGAAATGTTAAAGGAAATTTGGATGAACATTTATCAAAAGCATTATCGTGTACATAACAAATGGAAAAATCCTCTAATTTAATTAGGAATTGACATGTGTTTCATGACTGATAGAATGTGAATCCTAAAAGAATATAACATAATACGAGGATCAGTAGTGAACAAGGAGAGTGAAAACATATTTTTGTTTAGAATTTTCAAGCAAAGCTACACAAAGAGCTTTCTGCCCATAAATGTCAACAGTGGCTGTTGTTTCTTAAGCTACTTTTGTCTAACCAAATTATGAGGTTCGATCGCCGCAAAACTAGAATATTGAGATTCACGGACCGGGAATTCTTATCATTAGGCCACGTATGGTGAGAAGATAATATACATTTTCCGAAATAAAAAAAAAAGAACTACTAGTCATTATTATACATGGAATATGCACTTCCACGTATTTATTATACGTAAAATAAGCACTATAAAATAGAGTCACAATGTAAAAACAAAAAAAATCATTGATGTACGAGAATCTAGGTTTAACATTATGAAGTAAGTTCGTGCTTCTACATCATCATCATAATTCTATTTTCAGAATTATTTTATAAATCGGTGAGTGCTTGAAAACAAAATAAAACAAAAAAAATCATTACTTTGCTTTCAGGCAAGCTAACTTTGATAAATTTTCAGAAAGCGGGAAACTCTTAGCAGTTATTAGACATCATTAGTCTATCCTAAAGCAGGCTATAAGTTAAGTGTTATTGAAAATATCGTTTAAAGAGAATCGACACATACAGCGACACAACATATTGGCTGACACAAATATTTAATTTTATTGTCCATTCCGCGTATCCCAATAGACTTACGGAGAAAAGAGAAACTTTATAAAAGTAGCCAAGTTATTCAACGTGACAGAAGGAAAACTGTATTATAAACATGAGCTTATCTATAGTTTGTTGTTGTCGAAGAATATATTACAATACAAAAATGTCATTCAGTTACGATAATTTTACAAACAAATTCACGCACTTTAAAGTGGAGATGGAAGGATAAAATAATTTTAGGCTTACTTGTTACAACAAAAACAGACATATAACCAATGCCACATAAGGAAGAAAACAGTAGAACTTCAACAATATGAGTAACAACGTAGGGTAGTGTTCGTTATTAATGAAGCACACACGATAAAAATACACAACTTACCAATTTTGTAGCGACAGATTCGAAGAGTTACAGATGAACGATTGACGTGACTTCTAGTGTCAAGATGTGAAACAAAACGCGCGACACAAGTTAAATATGTTTTATTGACGTAATAAAGGACGAAAATGTGACTTAGTTTCTTGTATAAATGTTGGACACTGGACATAATTTCCGTTTCCCCCTCTCTTTGTTGATTGTTATTAAGCACAAAGCTACACAAAAGGCTATCTGTGCTCTGCCTACCACGGGTATCGAAACCCGGTTTCCACCAGTATAAGTCTGCAGACATACCGCTGTGCCACTAGGGGGCGTTGCTGGAATAAAACTTGAAAAACCATGAAATTTGACGAAACGTGGAATAAGATTGTCAACAAGCTGAAGCACACCAAAAAATGAATTAGACTGTTACTCAAACGAAAGTAAAAACATATAATTATTGCAGAACAAACAGAGGAAGCTTCCTTAGCATCTAACAAGTACAATAAAATAACCACTCTGTGTTCCTGTACGAAAATAAAGTTAATACCAGGAAAGATAAACATTCCAAGAAATTGCAGCCAAACTAGAAAAGTATCGCATTCCTAAGAAACAAAGTTAAATACATCCGAATTCAGCTATTTTTCGAATTGACCTCCAGTGGCAAAGCGGTATGTCTGCAGACTTTCCACGCTAGAAACCGGGTTTCGATACCCGTGGTGGGCAGAGCACAGATAGTCCATTGTGTAGCTTTGTGCTTAATTCTAATCAAACAAACAAATTTTTAGAATTAATGTGAGTTCTATCTAAAGATATCACGTTCTAATATATAAACATATTACATTACTTTGAACTTGTATGCAATTGTTTATAATACGTCTTCAGCAAAAAATAAACAGATGTCCAAAACATTTTTCTTTAATCTGATGCTTATAGCTTTTAATACGAATTTCATATTTTTACGTTACATCTTATTCTTTCACCTTAACTTTTCTTCGATAAGTAACTAAGAAGACATTTCATAGAAAATTCAAGTAACATGTGGAGTAGTTCTGTATTTTCCTGCTCTCCCCTCCCAGTGGCACAGCGATATGTCTGCGGACTTACAACGCTAGAAACCGAATTTCGATACCCGTTGTGGGCAGATTACTGATAGCCAGCCCATTGTGTAGCTTTGCGCTTAACGACAACAACTGTATTTTTCCGCTCTTATGTTACTGAGAGGACAAAGGGATCTGACGATAGAACCAGCTGTATTCTGGAAATAAACGTGGCATTATAGAAACAGTTCCATACTGATCTGTTAGGGAAATGAAAGGTTGATTAACTTTTTTTAAATTGTTTATAGAGATTAGGTTCCCTATTTTCTACTCTACGTTTGATTAGATATTCACTATGTATAGTATATTATGTTAGTAAAGATAACAGACAAAAAAGATAACTAAATAATGCAACAGAAAACAAACACACCAAAGACTATTAGAAAGCTTTTAATGGGGTATGTTTGGTGAAAACTATCTAGGAATGTAGAGCCTATCTGGAAAGGAAGTCTCATAGTTTGTTATTGCCAGGTTAGATTATGGTTCGTAAAATATAATCTTCAGTGTGGAAACCAAATGTGTGAGTTTCTTTACATAGAAATAAGCCTGTGTAACATGTGGAAATGTGTGAGTTTCTTACATAGAAATAGACCTGTGCTAACATGTGGAAAATTTCACGACATTTTGTTCAAGGAATTAATTAATTTTTAAAGTATGAAGAATTTTTTATCGAGAAGTGAAGCAAATTAAATTACTGATTATTTCTTAAGTAAAACAGCAGAAGAAGTTTGAATATACAAAACAATAACGATTTCGCAGTCCTTCAGTGTATGTAACTGTTCCAGAAATTTACCGGTAGAAAAGTAAACATGTAGTAAACAGTAATGATAAGTTGATAGTTATTTATTGTATAACATACTTCAAAAAGTCTAGTAGTGGAAACGAGAAGCTAGTTAAACAATAGTTACTTTATAACTTTTGTCATATAATAACGTAATACTAGAAATAAACGACCTTATAACACCAAATATATTATTTTTCTTTGATTAGACTTCTCAACATTTTCGCTTCACTGATTCTTCGGAAACAATTCACTAAAACACAACCAAAGAAAAATAAAAGATTTGGTGTCATAAGATCGTTTATTGCGAGTATTAAAATGTCTTTAATACACCAATATGCACTACAGAAATTATATAATAATATTGCAGAGTTCTAAAAATGGGATTTTAAAGAGAAGAATAAAACAATAATTATTTCTTTATACTGTTTCATTGTACGGCATTCTTAAAAAGTTTTAACACTATAAACGTTAGTACAGTAATACAATAGTACTTACTTTATAGTCCATCAAACACTAGACGATTATTTTCTTCTTCATAAAACACTTAGCATGTAATTACATAACTAAAGTTAATGTGATGTATTTGATGCAAAATTTTTTAGTAATATGTTTTAAAATGAAAGATGGCGATTTTACACTAACTCTTAGGTAAGTGCACTTGGCAGTATGTTTCGTAGTTAGAGCATAAACAAATAATTTTCTTTACTTTCACCTAGGATACACAAAGAATAATCTAGTCTCTGTTGACTACTCTAATTTTAAGATGAATCTGTCACTGGAACACCTTTTTGTTTCACTTCGAATTGTGTGAGAACGGTTTGAAAGAATGCGTGGTTAGGCTTTCTTAAAGACTAGCTTCCTGATCTACACCTGTCATTTTAACGTGGAAATTATCTGAAGCACAAGCCGGATAGAAATACACATATTAAAAAAAATAATGATAAACGAGAAAGGGAAGAGGGGGAGTGTGTTTGTGTGTGTGTGTGTATGTATGTGTATGTGCAAAAAGTCCTTTTATTTGGAGTTGGGTTATGCAATCTTTCACAGGTAAGTTTGCTAGCAGTCTAGAATACCTGATTTACAAGTACACATAAACAGGAAAAAACAAGTTTTCTAAAGAATGGGTTTTCTGCAAAAGATTATCATTTGAAGGTCAATGCTCGATGGCCATTTGTACATCCGGGAGTTTTGATCTCAGTCTAGTAGTAGAGTGCGTAAAGAGACAATGAACCTAACAGTCACACTTTATATCTATTCAAGGTTTTTAATACGTCTCATGCAGTATTTGGCATACAAATTCCAAAGTAAGGGTACTGATTTGAAATAATGGTAATCAAATCGACATAATACGCATTTTACGTATTAATGTCAAGTCACAAAAAAGAACAGACACCAACTTGAAGAGCAGTAAAAAAAAGTCCTTTAAATATCATTAGTATTTCTTATGGGCAGATTTTTTTAATAACAAAAAGAATAGATTCCAATGATTCTCTCATGTATACTGAGTTAAGAGACAACTCCTAAGTTTCAGCTACTTGTAGTACGGCTAACTTAGTAGTGAATGGTACAATGTTATTCTGTCTCTTTTCCAGTTTATAGGAGAATAAAGTGAAGATTTTAATGGTACATTGTTTGTTTGTTTGTTTGTTTTTAATTATGCACAAAGCTACACAAGGGCTATCTGTGCTCTGCCCACCACGGGTATCGAAACCCGGTTTCTAGCGTTGTAAGTCCGCAGACATACAGCTGTGCCACTGGGGGGCTTAATGGTACAACACAAACTTTTATGAAATGAACAGAAATTCAACACTAACACTGAAAACCTCGTGACAACACATTTGATTTGTATTATTAAACTTCAAAGTACCGTAGAGATGTTATATGAATGTCGTTTCTTATTACCTTACCCTATATTGATTTTAGAGGTGTTTCGAATCTATATTAAAACCTACTGTTCATATTAAAGTTAGACTAAATATTATCTTATTTCCAAACCGGGAAGCACTCGGGGGCATAAGAATCAAACTGAATCAACCTCCCAACAACTAAAAACAGAATGAATTTATTTACAGTTTGATTTTTGTGGTGGTAAATATAGTAAATAGCTTTATAGTTTTAAGCAACTGCACGTGTCGTAGTTGAGATAAATGTATTATTGTGCTGTTATTTACAATACAAACAATCATAACACTACTAAACCTTTATTGATTTAATGACTTTTGGTGAAAATTAAACTGTAAGTCACCATGCGAAGTTAATGAGTTTTAACCCTTTCTTCTTTCTCTTAAAGAGTTTTCCTATTCACGGAAAACGTTTTTTTTCCTATCTCATTGTGAATTATAATTCACATCTTCTGCCTCTTCCATTTACGATTCATAATTCAGAACTTTTGCTACTTTCTCTACCAGTAATTGCATTCTCATATTCGGTTTAACTCATCGATAGATCTCCTGGTTATCATTTGTGATCCTCATTTGAGTTTGTGGCTGAGTAGCTCCTCCACACATTATCAGAACATTTCCTCAGCTGGACTTCCCTAGTTAGCTCAGGAAATAAGGATTGCTAATTTATTTTTTGTTTATCGTGTTTGAGAGACCCCTGTGTCTCAAACTTATGTAGCTGTTCTTGGAACTGAGTCTCAAGTGTAGTTGTTGTTAAATCATACTGTACTTTTTAAAGCCAAATTACTAACCAACTAGTTTTCATTAAGTATTATGAAAGTACCATTGCTACGCTCTTATTTCGTAACTTAAATAAAACAAGGAACAGCTCATTCACTCATTTGTAAGTTAATACCTGTCTTAGCTTTTTGTTTATGAGTGATACCTGTCTAAACTTTTTGTTTGAGTGATACTTGTCTTAGCTTTTTGTTTATTAGTAACATCTCTCTTAGCCTTTTGTTTATGAGTGATACCTGTCTTAGCTTTATGTTTATGAATGAGCCTTATGTGTTTTTACATCTGTAGCGTTTCACTTGAGTACTCAAAAGGAAAGGATTACAAAGCCTTTTCAGCAATGAGTTTTATACTACTGTAACATCTTCATCCCAGGATGTTTTAGCTTATTGATCTATATTTACTAGCCATGATATGCTTGAGGTTAATAATCTCATTTCAGTTATTCTAGCGGTCAGTGATGCTGGTGTGTACCTGAGAGATTGCTGTGATGCTGGTGTGTACTTGAGAGATTGCTGTGATGCAGGTGTGTACTTGAGAGGTTGCTGTAATGCAGGTGTGTACTTGAGAGACTGCTATGATGCTGGTGTGTACCTGAGAGACTGCTGTGATGCAGTTGTGTACTTGAGAAGTTGCTGTAATGCAGGTGTGTACTTGAGAAGTTGCTGTAATGCAGGTGTGTACTTGAGAGGTTGCTGTAATGCAGGTGTGTACCTGAGAAATTTCTGTAATGCAGAGACTTCTCTGATGCAGGTATGTATATAATGAAGGATTAATGTTAGAACTGAATTATTTAAAATATACAGCGATTGACAGAGGTTATCAACCTAATATCATAGATAGGATCTATAAAAATATTGTAATAAATTACAAATTTCTGGATACACTAAACTGCAGACAACTAAAAAGGAAAATAAAGAAAGGATTTGTTTGTCGTATATTCCATTATTTTCAACAAAAAGAATAGATATGGAATATATAAAATTAGGTATTGTTGTGGTTTTAATTATATTGGACAGAAAAGTATAAATTTAAAATTCAGAATTAAAGAACGTATTATGCCGTTGATAAAATATGAACTAGTGATTCGGCCTTAGCGGAATATGTGGCAAACTCATCACGTATCATTGATTGGGAGAATGTACAAATACTTAAAGAAGTAAAGTTAAAAACGAATTAAATATAAGATAATCGTTATGAATTGTTAAAAACAAAACGATTTTCAATGGAGATTTAGGTCGTGGTGCCATTGAAGTAAATTTTGTAAATGGCGCCACTGTACAATATGCAAATTGTACATGTACATTTACAGGGTATAAAAATTAGTCTTTTGTGTCTTCCTTGTCTGCTGAAGATGCCGGAGCATGCTCTACTGAAACATGTAGAGAGAGGGGAGGGGGAGTTTTTTAGCTTTTATTTTTACTTTCAACTTTATACAATAAATTATTGTGCATGTTTTAAACGTTGGAGTTAGTAAGTTGAGAGTTTTCTTTAAAAATTTATTGAATTCCTTCACGTACTCTGGAATAGTAAGATCCCTTCATCTTTTGAGGTGGAAATGGTCTAGCAGTTAGTGTGCCTGAATTGTGAATTTGAGGATTCGTGGTTTGTGACCTGTTGCCATAATAAGTACTTTCCTCACTTAGGACTATGAGTGCACTACAAGAGTGACTGTTAAACCCCATTGTTCAGCTATATAATAGTAATACAATAGTTGACAATGGCAGCTGTTAACCAGGTGCATTCAATCCAGTCTGTCAATTCAAAATTAGGGTTAACTATGCACAGAAAAAAACTTTCTGCAGTTTGACATGTAAATTGTGACACCCACAAACGAAAACTTTGATCTATAATGTACATACTTATATTTACGTTTTGCAAAATTTGTGATAAAATGACCTATTTTTTTCTAATGCAGATAGTTTAATTTGGAGCATCTATTAGCAATCATAAAACTAAAAAATATCAATACATATTAGAGAGGTTTTAAATAAAATTATAACTTTTTACGTTAAGAAATGGTTTTAAATAAAGATTTCATCAATCATACCAGGCCAGTTTTGACACTTACACTTTCTAAGTGTTGAGGTTACCTTTAGTAACTAACTCATTCATGTCAGATATCGTGCATGGTTATTCAAATTATTCACATAACACCTCACACTTTAGCACAAATTCGTCAAAGAAGCAGGTAGAATGTATTCCTATATTTTGTAATTCCATTTTTTTTTTCAATTGAATAAGTTATTGACCTAAACATTTTGAGCCTCATTATCTTGTTCATACAGATATGTGACTATTATGAGAGCTGGAATGACAAGCTAAGGAGATATGTTTTATTTTGTTCTTCGTTACGAAATCTAGAACCTCCACCAATTGCAATATTATAGCTGATTATTGCTTACGTTATCAAATAAAAATTTTGTTCCTCTGACCAAGATTTTGATTCTGCAGAGTTTAAGTTTGATGTGTTTTTCTGTATTTTTTTGTTTTAATATAAACCCTACGTTTTAGATGAAAAAGCTATTTCTAAATGACAAAGAATTTATAGCGAGAGGAAGTGATGACTGATGAAGTGTGACCAGTCAGAAAACTTTCAAATTTTGAGAAGTCCTTACCTGGATCTGAGGCTCTGACCTCAGAACTTTAGAGCCATACAGGAATATTTTATCTGACTACATACTCATTGAGTAAAGCCACAGCCTAGGACCTCCACAGATGCTGTCCAGGCTCTTTCTCCCGACTTAACCTCCAGTATAAAGAGAAGTTGATATTTATTGCTTACTGTCGTGATATCCTCGGAATGAGAAAAGAATCATCTACAAGACTTCCATGTTGTTAATAACATGTTAGTGATTCTGTCACGTGATCTATTATTGAAACAGAATCAAGCTCAAGTATCTGTATTTCATGTAAAAATAGAATTTACTAAATTTCAGTAATGGGTCATAGCTCACAAGTCCATCCTATCAGGGACGGCGCGTATAACAGGCTTAGCCTCCCCAAATAAACTGTTCCTCACAGAGCATTATTTTCACTAATTCAAAAATATTATACAAGACATGTGGAGAGAGAGAGCGAAAGAGGGCGTATGTGTGCCACTGAGGAGAGTTTCTTTACATAGGAGCTCGAACTGATTCTTTCCCACGATGCCCCCCCCCCCACACACACATACTCGTGACAGAATAGTCTACCAAACAAAAGACTTACACGCCGCCTATACATCCCATCCTTAGGAATGTTTACAATGACAGAAAAGAACTAGAAACTTTCATGTATAGTTAAAACAAAACATATTTTTTAAACTTACGACAGCAAGAAGTTTATCTGATGAACATAGCGAAATTCTTAATTAATAATATAAGTGTTTCTGTTAAACATACAAGTTACTCTAATGTTTAAAATCTTTACTTGAATGTTTCTAAGATCGTTCGTGTAAACTGTTTCCATGATGTGATAGTGGACTAGAACAAGTTGAATAATTTTAAGTTTAGCAGCAGAAGTGCTACCTATTATGCACATGAGTGGATTCTATCCACCCGGGTGATGATGAACTTAGTCACTGACTGTTAACAACTACGCATGGAGACCTAACTCATGACTGACTACTGATTTTTGTCATCGACTTATCTAGTGTAAACTATAAGGACGTAACCATGAACAGCTCAAGTATAGTGTGCATGCACACTGAACGATTCGCCTCATTCCAGGGCAGCTGCTATGTGAGTGATATGAATTTTCTGTTTTATATATGTTGTTTTCCATGTGACCTGATGATTTACAGAACTCAAGGAGTGGTTAATGTGTTATTTCTGCTTTACCAATGAAATCACCATCGTTGTTTCTGGTTTAGCTGATTCTATAATTAATGTCTCATGCATTCATTCAATTTAACCATCTTTAATGTTATGTTTAAAAGCTAATCTTAATAATATCTATGGTTGAAAATTATGTTTAAATAACGCAGTTGCTTATAATTCATTATTTAACTTGTTTCAATTCCCACTATTGACTGGAATTGCTAGTGACTAAGATAAACGCGGAGATGCTGTTGCAGAATCAATTTTGTCAACTGAATCTACCTTACCCTCAGACGGTATAGCAAGGAACTAAAGATACATGATATATATATATGCAATAGATTACTGTGCTTACTCTGCCAAAGAGGGTGAGAACTGTACATTTCACTGAAATCTAAGGCCTTCACAAGCTAACTGATGCCCTCCGTATTTGATGGTGATGTAAAACAGATGAGCTTGTCAATCTTTGTGGATACCGTAAAGTTCATTAATATTTTATTAAAACACTCTACATAATAAACTACCTGGAACGCCTGCCAATAGGGGTTGATAATATAATGACTGATGTTGAATTTAAACAGTCTGGCAATTGAGTTATTGAGGTTTCAGTCTAGGAGAGGCCCAAAAGCTTGGAAATGTTGTTGCTGAATTGTATAAAAGTTTCAAAACAGTAAAGAATCAATCCATTTATCAGGCCATGTTCAAAATAAGGAAATGTGAACCGCGTGAGAACTTGGTATTAACAGATCTTAAGAAGATCCTCATTTACAAATTTACCAATAACTTTCCAAGCAAGTTTAGGTGACATTACACTGTAGTCAGGAACATTTCTTTTCTGATAAGCCAATACTGTAACATGTTTAAGATGGTTTCATCAAATAAGTTGCCAAAGAGAAGAAAGCCTACAGCTGTAATTTCAGCAGCTCAACCTAGGCCAGTATGTGTTACCGAGACGACAGCATCTTGAAAGGATTGGACTTGACCCTTGTCTCCACTGCTGCAAGCACTGCCAGATATCAAAGTGCAACCACACTAGTTACCAGTAGGTAATCAGGAATAGTAGGTCGTGAAAACATGACACTGCCAATACTAATTAGTAAGTTTATGGTAGCGCTCTTAATACGGGAGGTGAAACTTCTGTTTCAGTTGCTTGGCCATCCAACGAGAAACTGTCGATATTTTGTTGAGGTACCGAAAATAGAGCAAGTTTCTATCTTGCTAACTGCTAACTCTGGTGAGCTGAAACTAGAGGAACCTGGGATGGTTTCTAGCAACTGTCCTGGGTGGCTAACTCAATTTATTATAGATTGAGCATAACTTGATATGTGTATGTAAAGACTCATAAATGTAAGATTGAATATTTAATAGTCTTTTGCTATGTAGGACCAAATTACTTGTTATTCCTGTAATCTTTCTTGAAATTAGCCTGAGAAATACTTTGTCTACTTACCTGAACATGATAGAGGATCACTTTGTTTTGTCAAAAATAAATGGGGAAAATATGATTTCCTTGGACTTCATATCACTCCAACTCTCCCACTGAGCTACAGAGGAAGTCATGTAAATGGCAGAAAACCCGTCTCTATCAGTACTAACTGACACCCAGGAACTGATTGCTCTTGATCCTGACACTTCCCCTGTGACCACTTCAGTTGCTAAACTCCGAAAAATGGCCACTGTCTAAACCAAATACTTTTGAAAACTGAACATGTTATTCGAGAATGGGGCAAACCTTTGAATATTTAACTATTATAATCGTCTGAAACCTGTTAGCCCTACAAAGCTCCAAACATCTGATCTTAATTTTTAACAAATGAATAATCTGTTTGGAAAATGAGCTCTTCATAGTGGCCTTAGTGGTCGCCTCTGTATTTCAGTCATAACTAACAACTTGATTTGTCTATAAATGTTGCCTGCTAGATTGCCATTTGATGACAAAATATTTCTTATTAAAGAGTCAAAGCTCTACTAAAACACATGAAAATATGTAAGTAAAAAATTCAGTGTGGGAACTATCATTATGTCCAATATTTTGAAATAAAAGTCCGAGTGTCCCGGCAATTTCAAGTAAAGTGACAATGATAAGAAATTCTGCTTTGCAAACACGACTAAGTATGACAAATCGAATGATTTAATTTGAAAAAAAAAATCCATTTTACTCTCGATACGTGTGTATCATAGCAACAATAATACGTTGATCTTATTACTTTAGACTGTATCTTAAGAACCCTAACTAAAACAACCGAAAACCTTTATCCTTGTCAACAAACTGTTTGATTGTACGTGTGACAAGTTCTTCAAACTGACTCCTTTGAAAACTGGACGAATCTGATGGTTCTATGGGTGACTAGTTTATAGAACTTACCCGTGTTAGACATTGTCCCGTGTTAGTTTCACGACACTGGTGTTTCCCAGGTTCAAGGTTACAGTTTTGTTGCATGATCTTAGATTGCAATGTACTAACAAGATGTATTCTGTTTTAGTTTCAAAAGACAGCTTAAAGATAAAAAGAGTGTGATGTGTTGATGACATAAATAATCATCTTCATAACGTAGAATATAAATATGATTTTATTCATAAACTTTTTCAAACGTTCAGTACAATATTTTGTATTTAGTTACAAGCTCCAAACAAACAAGATATACACAACCTTAAACACATCAATCTTGCCTTTAGAAGTTGTCTTTCCATGTTGAGAGGTGTAATACTGCAATCTGTCTATTCTGATGTCTGACTTAATTACTGAAAAACATGTACAGCACGCATCAGTACAATGTATAAATGCATTTCATGTCGATTATGTGCAAGGACTGAGAAGTTGGAACGCTAACTCCCTTTTATTGTTAATAGGGCCCATCTGGTGACATGGATGGCTTGTTCTTCTGAAAAGACTGATAGAGCTTAAGATTGAATACAAACCTAACCAAAGCTGGTTTTTTTCTGAGATCTTGGCCTGGTCTTCATTTTATGTAAACATCTGTGCTCATTGTTCAGTAGTCACATGCAGACTAGTTGGCCTGCAAAGAAAGGGTGATTTTGTTCATGCGTTCTTTGTCCTGGTATTTTTCTCTCTCACTATATTTGTTAAGTAAAAGTGTTCTTTTGATCCAAATGAAACCACAGGTGTTAATGTCTTTTATTTGGAGCCATGTACATTTAGCAAATACAGAACCTCCATTGATGAGATCTTGCACTGCTAGCCAAGTGTAACTTGTAATACAACATTATTTTAGCCAAAATTTTTTAAAAATGAAATCACGATTTTCTGCAAAAGAATTGATAATATTTAAGATGTGTTCTACATAAACACTTTCTGATTTATTCATACATATCTTAATATAGTAGTTATTTGATCATTTAGTTTTATGGAAAAACATATGTAGTTAGCTATAATGACTGTGTCAGCAAGCATAATAATTATGATTGCATTTATCCTTTTTATATGCCTGAATAAGTCATCTCGCATCATAAATTATTTTTTATAGTACTGCAAAGGGTTGTATACGTCATATTAAAACCATTTTGAATAAGCAAATTAGAAACTCACATGACAACCAATATGTGGTAGCGGTGGAATGGAATGTAGAAATACATTTTGGTATTATTTGCACATTTCGTAGATAGTGTTTGTTTGTTTGTAATTAAGCGCAAAGATACACAATGAGCTATCTGTGCTCTGCCCACCACGGGCGTAGGTAGTGTGATACCACCGAAAATGATCGCTTTCAGAATGTGTATGTAACAACTCTTTTGGATACAAAATATTCGTACACTCAGATCATAAAGATGTGTTCTCATCAAGGAATAAGAATTTTCGTGACGGGAATATCTCTTATACGTAATGGCATTGGAAATAAAGGAATATGGATGAACTTGGGGTCCCAGAAACATCCTGAAAGAGACCTGCAACAAATCGTACCCCAACCGTTGTAAGCAAAGTATGGCGTCTTGTAACAGATGAAAGTTCACGAACACAAACGTTAGTAACAAAAGTCGTCCACATGCCTCAGGCAACAGTAAGCAACATAATAATAATAATAACTATCCGAACAAGCGACACAAGCCACATGTACACGAATTGCTTCCACAACACATTGTTCAATCATAACGTATCTCAAACTGATGGAGAATGAAACGGGTATTTATGCTATCCCATACAAAGACATAGTGATCAAGTCGGCAAACACAAAGCCTATAGATTTCTGTTTTAATGTTTAATCGAGCGCTGGGAAACTGTCGGTTTCGTACACTAGATAGATTGTGGAAACGTAGGAAGGAGGATGTGCTTTAGATATGATAGCCTTATGACAAAGCCTTTTACGATGTAAACTATGCTTCCGGAATATTGTCAAAACACACTGTTGCCAGACAAACCACACTCATAACAATGTAGTGGTGTTCTAAAATCATGTTAATATATTCAACTTCTGTACTACCGCTTCTTCAGAAAATAAGTTTTCACAATACAGTTTTATTGTTTCATAAAACTCTGATATCTTTTTTTTTGTAATTAAATATGGGATAACTAGTCCTTTATCACGTGAAGCTTATAATCAATTGATGTCAATTCAGAAAAATAATGGCTGTTGAGGCTCATTTTATATGCGGGTTGATACGTGTAGTTTTTCGTAACATTAATATATCTGTACCCACCTTATTTGTCTACGTAGTTGATACGGTAATTGATATGACAATATTTAAACTGAGCTGCGGAGATCTTTTCACCTTAACTACTAACGTATTAAAAAGAGATGTGAAACAAGTGTTACACGAGTCTATACTCCGAAATATTGTGGTGAGTGTAACACCTCTCACGCAGCCTGCAATTTGGTTGGCACACACTTGGCAATAAATTTGTTTGCTAGATAACCATGGCTTATCTAAATATTTTATGGGGGGGGGATAAACTTCTATCACTTCGTTCAACATTAATTTTTTAAATATCTCTAATTAAAAATTCGAAATATTAAAAAGTTAAAATTCTAAAACCCTGTAAAACAAAAACATTTAAGAACTCAATTATCTATTACTGAATGTTGAAGTACTGACCTTGCGAATACCATACAACTAACTGACTAAAAAAATCAGACAACTTTCATCCCCACGTGGGAGGACTACAGTTTATTAGTTTGTTATGTTACGCATTTGATTAATAATCGAAATCAAAGAGTTCCATACCAAATAATTCAGGCTATACTGTTTTACCCCGTTTATTTTATTCCATGTTTTAAACTATGCTAGAAAGACACTTATAGTTCAATTTCAAAACCACTCGAAAAATAATCACTTTATATTATTTTCGTTTAGTTTGTTTGTTTGTAATTAAGCACAAAGCTACACAATGGGCTATCTGTGCTCTGCCCACCACGGGTATCGAAACCCGGATTCTAGCGTTGTAAGTCCGCAGACATACCGCTGTGCCACTGGGGGGCATTTTCGTTTAGAGCAAATGCAGTAGCAGAACTTTTTCAACTTAATGGAATGAAAATACTTTTTCTCAGTTTCTTTTGAATTTTTTATGTTACTGACGCTCTCTATTGAAGAAAACTTGAACTAAAATATATATTAGGTATTGTTAAACAAGAAATATCGTGAAAATCTTTTATTTCTTTTGTACATTATAATTTCAGGAAAATACGTTTATATCTTTATTTTGAGAATAATTTGTGCGTGTTAATATATTCAAAGAATTATCATTACATATATATATAATATGCTAAATTTTAATTAGAATAAGATGGTTTACTAATGATATGCGTTAAATATTTGCTATTAGTCTCTTCCTTTTGTTATTCCACAAACTTCATTGTTTAAATTAATATGTATATTTAGGTTCAAAAATCATGGCGACTAGCGAATAACTAGTATAAACAGAAAAAACAACTCAAACTACACGTTCTTATTACAGTCATACAGTGAGGAGTTAAAACATATAGTAAATTATATATAAAGAGGTCAGTATCACTTTTAAAATTATTACCACCTAGATTCAAAAGTTTATCACACACGTACACCTTTCTGGAAACATCAAAAGCATTTTATATATTGCATTCCATGGAATGTTTGGATAAGTTGCATTCTAAAATGTATCAACTAATCATTATTTTGTAAAAACATAAAAAACATTTATATTGTAATATTATAATAGTAGAAATATGAAATAAACAGATGAATAAGTACATATATAGAACTGGTATTGAAGTTTTAAATCTTAACGTAAACTTATGCTCACTAGGATTTAGCTATAGTCATCTCTAATTTTGGACTACTGACCAGATGAAAGGTAAACAGCCAACAACAGCTGAAGAAACAAAGTCTTTCAACTAAATAGCGGGAAGATTATCACTTTTGTAAAATACCCATAGATGAAAGTGCGAAGCAAGTTCAACGAATTGCATCTCGAACCTCATACCCTTCAAAAAGACCCCAACACACTAAACGTTAGGCCACGCTCGGCTCCTGATAAACAGATAGAAATAGTTGTTTTCTGAGACTTTTATTTAGAAAAAAATCTGTGTATTATACAAAGTATAGAAAATTGGAGGAAAAATCTTTGGAAATTGAGCTCTGTAATACTGTAAAAGAAATTCTCACGTCATAATTTCACATCCCTATAATACACATACTAAATCCACATATTCTTAGATCCTGTCTTTGCTATCACCACAAAGTTTTCCATATTCCCGTGTTTTATATCGCATCCTTAGCTTCACACCCTTCACCACCACTCGTTTCTATGATAGCGACGAGATTTTTCTCAGAATATCGTGCCTTGAATGATGTGAACCCTGGGTTGCCTCTTCTGTACTGCGCTTTTCGGAGTCTTGACTTTATCTTTCATTCCCACAGCAGACGTCTTTCTTTTAGCGTCCTGTCTCGGCTATAAAATCCAGTCACAACAGTATGTGTATTCTGTATTCCTTTAAGCGTAAACTGTAAATACCCTAGAATTGCTTTAAATCAGTTATTCATACTTTTAGTTTAATTTTTATATGTTAACACCTAGATGTTTTCGACATCGTGTTATATGATGTTAAGTGTGCAATAAAAACATTTGTGTTTTTACGTCTCACATCCGTTTATCTTTTCTATTCATCTCTTACATCTTTCAGTTCGTTCTTACCAACTCCCAATTACTTGTAAGCTTCTAGTAACCACCTCTTGGAATAATGGTAACCAGGAATATCAGCAAAATCCTTAGAAATCACTGGAAGATCCTCCGAGTCATTTTAATATTGCTTTATAAATATGCTATTACTTGGCGCTTCACTGTTACCACTTTCTTTGATAAAAATCAGATTGTTATAAGCAGTAAGTGACG
>NW_013666893.1:217891-221768 GCF_000517525.1 Limulus polyphemus | reverse complement strand
ACCGTCACATTATAACGCCCCCACGGCTGAAAGGGCGAGCATGTTTGGTGTGACGGGGATTCGAACCCGCGACCCTCAGATTGCGAATCGAGCGCCGTAACCACCTGGCCATGCCGGGCCAGTAAGTGACGTAGACAGACTTCTGTTAGGGTGTCTAACAAGCGCACCTTCTGTATCCAAATACAAGATTTATCGCCCAGGTCTTTTCTGGAACGTATTATAAACATTGTGTTACCTTACAATATATTCTCAGTCAAATTAAATGTAGTGGTAATTTTTGATAACGGTTAATATATCTAGTTGGGTGTCAACTGCATCCAAATAATAAACACGGATAATTTCTGCAAAACACAAAACTACATTATCTGAAAATTAAATTTACATAAATGCCGGAATATTACAAAATATATTTTACAATAAGAAAACAAAATGTTTCTTAGATAACTACTACTGGTTATTAAAAGTAAGTTTTGTAATTAACAGAAACGTAAGAGCATTAGAAAATTAAATTTAAGAATATCTGATAAAGTACTTCCCATGAAACCCCCTGCCATTTATTGTGATTAACAGAAATGCAAAAACATTTCACAAGTAAATATTGTGATATATGAAAATATATCATTGCAATTAACAGAGGAAAATATTACAATTTTTTTTATTTATTTATCTCGATCAAATCCCGTTACTCATAATTGACATCAATAATCCGAGAGTATCCACAACTACTGACCCAGAAAACTGTTACACTCGTCAATAATCGTACTTACCATTTTCCTGTCCTGTATTACGTAAAAAAGTCGAGCCTACGCTTCACTTCAGCTTCTTGACAGTTTGATCTGGCGGTGGTTAGTAAACAAGATTTCTTTTGTAGCTTCATATTTAACGTGAGTTTTAGAAATAAACATGATTATTTTTTATCTATCTATCTAGCTCAGCATGCGATATAGGTTTTGGGCTAACATAGATTAATTTAATATACCTAATGTAAGACTCCATAGCCTCACACACACATATAAATGTGTGACGTAGACGCTCTTTATGCCAAAAGTGTGTTTGTTTCTGTTTTCCTGTTGAAACGATAACAAGATTTAAGTATTCATGGACTAATTACTTACAACCTCTCCTATATTAGTTCATGTTTTACAAACAAACACGAGCTTTTATTTGGAGAGAGAAGAAGAAAATACGAAATGTATTCGCATGAAGTTCCGTCGAAATCGTCTCTTATCCCGCACATTGGGTGTATGACGTAACACAACGACAAAAACAAAGAATCATATTACTAACCGGGATATGCAATACCTTAAGGAATGCTGGAGTTCGATATCAAGTTTCTATCTTAACAAACATATTTATTGAACTGATTAAGGTTTGAATAAAAGATCATTGTTGGATATGAAAGTATGGTTCAAGAAAATGTCAAGGATATAGCGGTGCCGATGTACGATAATCTAAGAAACACTTACTTTTACATGAAATTAGATCACTAGATTTTTTTAAGAAGTCTTATCTTGGCCTAATATTTATTCAGAGAACTACCCGAGTCATGGAATGTTAACCTTGCTAATATGAATATAAGAAGTATACCAACAACCTGAGTGTCCTTCTACTGAAACATGGTTTGTTTGTTTGTAATTAAGCACAAAGCTACACAATGGGATATCTGCACTCTGCCCACCACGGGTATCGAAACCCGGATTCTAGCGTTGTAAGACCGCATACATACCGCTGTGCCACTGGAGGGAGGCACAGAAGCACGGAATTCTAAGTTCAAAGGGCTTTCTTTGAATTTTGAATGATATGTATAAGTACAGTTTTTTAATGAATGCCGCTCAAAAACAGCCCTTCCTTTCTCTCTATCTATTCACCTATATACTTTGTCTTTCTATTAGTATACTTTGTCATTAGATAAAAGCGTTTTATAATTTATGTTTTGCCAAGTTCTTGAACACTGTATTTCTGAAACTCAACATGTGGTTTGTACAAAACATGAATATATGTATATCTTCTCAACTTTCTCCTCATAGTTAACGTTATAGCCAGTTCTGCTCTATTTATAAGACTATATTGTAATCCGATTCTCTCCTTGTGCTGATCCTATATTGTGTCCTCCGGTGGGACAGCGGTAAGTCTTCGGATTTACAACACTAAAATCAGGGGTTCGATTTCCCTAGGTGGACACAGCAGATAGTCTGATGTGGCTTTGCTAAACACACACACTCCTCTATTGTATTTAGCTTTCTTCTCATGATAATCCCACAAAAGCTATCTAGTTTCTTTTCCTAATGAACTTATATCGTATCCAACTCTCTATTTATGAACTTCAATCTACCTAAGTCTTACATCATAAAAATCCTAAACAGTGTCCGACTCTCTACTTACATTTAATCTATATTATATTTTATTCTGTCCTAACGACATTGTATTGTATCTAACAGTCTTTAAAGGATAATAATGTATTTTATTTAGATTTTGTTTCATTATCAGCTTCAGTAAAATATTCAATTCTCCTCTCATTATAAATCAAAATCGAATGAAGCTTCTTGATGATAAAACTTTTCATCAGCTTTGCTTAGCTTTGCTCTGTATCCAGCTTTTGTCTCATAACTACCCTCTGTTGCATGTGGCGCTTAGTATATTAAAGTAAGATAAATTATTAAAGTTTCTAATATATCTAATATCATATATAATAAAATAAAAAGCCAAATAAAGACAAAGTAGAATTAGATAAATGTAAATTGAAAATAATACTGATAATGCGCAATGAAACTTTAATTTAAATTGGATAAAATCTCAAACACGAAAATTCCTCCGGTAGGACAGCGGTAAGTCTATGGACTTGCAACGCTAAAATCCAGGATTCGATTCTCCGCGGTGGAAACAGCAGATAGCCCATTATAGCTTCATTATAAATAAAAATATATATATATATCAAGTTTTTACTTGTCAAAACACTCTTCATTTGATAATAAACCTATATTGTACTCGACGCAAACTGCAAAAACCTGATAGTAATTCGATTTAAATCACTTGATCCTAAGCCTAGTGTTCAAAATCAGATGGAATCGGGGGTGCTCAGAAATACATTTCTCTTCACCCCACACGAGATAAACGATATTTGAAAATAGCTTCACGAAAAACAAAAACAAAACCCTGATAATTAGATTATATGGCTAGTCGCAATGTTTCAATCAGGCAAGCAAAGGAACGAGAAACCGAGGACGACACGCGATTGGCGAGTAACCCAACCCAACGGATGGGGGCTTGTAGATCCAATACCCAGAATTTTGGTGTGGGAGGAAAACAGGAGTAACCTGAGAAAAACCCACTTTCATTACCAGGACGCCGAATATTCTATCCGGGTATTGCCTGAGCTGTGTATCTGAAGGGCGTTACTGGTTACAAATATAATAAGGAGATTAATAATGGTTGGAGACGGCTTGAATGGGTAATGAAGAAAAACTTTAATATAAGTTTAACATAACAGCAAATGTACAACGTTTCGACAAGGTTTTGTCATCATCGGGTTTTCGCCTTACGTATGTAAGAAAGGTTAAATAGACTCTGATTTAACTAAAAATCATCATTTCATATCGCATTTAAAGGTGTTCTTGATATATTGACTTTAAAAAATCATTATTTTATAACACATCTAAAGGTGTTTTTGTTGATGTATCAATTCTGTTTTTCTTCTGCCTAGAAGATTAACAAGGTCCTGGTTTGATGCTTATAATGAAAATTTTGACTACTTGGGATTTTCGATTCTTCTCATACAGGGATTTATCACAGACTTAGATTAAATAACCTAAAGAGTGAACAAATTGTGACAAACTGAGTACTCTCAGTAGTTACATTACTTATTCCAGAAGGATAAAGG
>NW_013666893.1:212814-217635 GCF_000517525.1 Limulus polyphemus | reverse complement strand
ATTCGAACCCGCGAGCCTCAGATTGCGAGTCGAGCACCCTAACCACCTGGCCATGCCGGGCCTATTCTGCTCTGATATATTTGATATATCATCCTCTGGTGGCGATATAAACATTGTTCAGAGCTTAGTTTGTAGCTTGAACGTTAAATATAGAAATTGATTATAACAGTATTCCCATATAATGTAGAAACATCTGAACGAGATGGATATTTAAACCAAATATCCAAGTAAAAAAACTGTGTTTATGATGATAAATTAGTTAGACATTAACATTATCAGTATCTATAGTTAATAATTGTTGTCGTTGCAATTAAAGTTAAATGCATGATCAATAAATCTAAGAAGGCATCAAAGTTATATTTTAGGCTAGGTGTTTTCTTCGTTGTTTGAAATAGGAACGCTTGTTAGTTAGCGATGTAGGTAACTAGTTGTTCTTTTAAATCAGAACAAAGAAAGCTTTGATAGCTACTTCACTGGTATACCTATATTGACTGTTTAAAGTTTAACCGGGATAGTTTTAGATAAAGGTTCGAATATCATTATTACCATTAATTTTCATCTTTATTCGTTTAGGTTGGGCTAATTTTGTCATACGTGTTTCACCATGTTGGTACAAAGATGGAGTATATGGTTCCGTTGAAGCTAGTTTTTAATAATTTTCTCTCAGCTATACATTAGTCTTAAAGGTTTATAATAAGACATATATAACAGTTTCTTAAATCTGAAATGTACATTCATATTTTACACACACACACACATCGCTTACAATTTTCAAGTTGTGGTGAAAGCCTATTAGAATTAAGATGGTTGGTAACTTTAGATGTAAAAGGAGAAATATAGTCATCACGGAGGCTACAGTTAATGCAAGCAGTAATAGTAGAATAATAAGAGTTCACCTCCTACTTCAAAAGAGATTTTTCAATGTCATAGGTCAATTATATAAAAGCCTAAGTCTATTGTGCCACTATAGTTTCAGAACTATCGTATTTGTGAATAAGAGTATTATTATTATTTAGAATCAGTAAATCCAGCTTATCATTATAATTTATTATTGTCAATATTTTTATAGCCAAAAAAGTATATGTGCTGCTAAAATCATCATTAAAATGATTCCTATTATTGTGTTTGATGTCATATCAATGCCATATAAAAGAGAACATAACCAATAAATATAGTTATTTTTCTTGTTTCCTAAATATACATTCGAGCATATTCTATATTTTTAAATAATCTTACGTTTAACTTCTGTGCCCCTTAAGAAATCATTGTTAAGCCTAAACGAAATACTGGAATGTAACCTGGGCTTGCACGCTTCAAAAAGAGGATCAGTGCCAGAGGCGTGAAAAGGAGGATCCCAGGGCTGCTGACAAACTTTACAGAATCAAACAGGGGGTAGCCAAGACCAGACTCAAGTAGACCTGGACAATAAAAGTTATTTGAAAACTCTCTTCATCTCAGCCTCAGATGATCTACTGAACAAGCTTAAGTAAATCTGCTGGAGTCCCGAGGTGTAAATAGGTATATTTCATTTGTTTAGTTTTTAATTAATTTGTTTTTGTTACTATGATTGTTGTTAAATGTCTTGCGTGATTTATTTTGGCCATTTTTATGTATTTGTATTTTTTAGAGTATTTTTACTTACACTTTTCTTATTTGTTTTAATTTAATCACAATGTTAAAGATCCGTACACTCGGACGATTAAATCTCAGCTCACCTCCTCTTTTCTCCAGTAAATAAAGCATTAATTTTATGTCATCAACTCATCCCCAAACATGCTCGACCTATTATCCGTGTGGGCGTTATGATGTGATGGTCAATCCCATTATTCGTTGGTAAAGAGTAGCCCAAAGGTTGATGGTGAATGTTGTTACTAGCTGCCTTACCTCTGGTTTATCACCTCAACATTAAGGATAGCTAGTGCAGATAGCCTTCAAGTAGCGTACGTATCCTTGTTCGAAATTTAATAAGACAAGCAAACAAACAAACAATTTCAGTCAAATATACATTGTGTTGTCTCTTTTATTTATTTGTGAATTTAGTAAAGAATAGATGACTATAGGCTTAGTATAGGAACTCCAACACTTCAATGGTCCAGAGCTACAAGACAAAAAGCTACTTGTGATAATTCATTGTACAGCCCTGTAGTATCCAAGGTGTCGCTGCTGTCGACATGACTGGAAATCTTTCGGCCCTGAATAGTACCTCATCTTTCTTCATCCATGGGTGCCCATTGTCTCATCTGCCAAGGAGACAACTCTAACTGTCAGAAATCATCAACCAGTGACATGTTCAGACTCTGCCTATTATTTGCCAATGGTCTCAACCAGATCTGGGACTGCTGAGCTCTGACTGGAAATGGTCTGGGAGTTCGATAGAGACTTCCCCTATATGGTCTCGAACTCGCCAGGTGCCAAACCATTCTGTCAAACCTCAGTCATCTGTGCTTCCTTCTGCTGAAAGTGGCTCTCAGGACTACCAGATGCTGAAGTAATTTGGATGTGCCACACGTGAGTAAATATCAGTGAGACAGTAGAAGCTGGCTGACCAATGTCAGCATTAGTAAAAGTCCTATGTCCTGCAGAGGACTTCTTCTAGACTCGACATCTCTCCCACACAACTGTGTGTGTGTGTCTCTCTCTCTCTACTTGTAAACTCTTCTTCTCGGTCGCGAGTACTTCTACATCTGGTAAATGCCATTATTTTTATCAAAAGCATTCCTTAAAACTATTTAAACTTGAAAGATCAAGCAAGGTCTAATATATTGATTATCGTCCAAGAAACTCTGTAATAAATTACAATAGCCCAATACCAGAATTTCTCATTCCTATCTACTTGTAATTTGTTTTGTTTATTTGTTTTAGACCAAAGACACATTAAACTATCTGCTGTGTCCACTATGGAGAATCGAACCTTGGATTTTATCGTTGTAAATCCGTAAATTTACCGCTGTCCCACTGGGGGACTCCACTTATGGTATTTCCAGCTAACACAGATTTCCTGACAAGTATCAGATAAGCAAACCCAAATATAACAATAGATTCTAACAAGAAATAAGGTAGAATTAGTGAAAAACTACAGTAAACGGAACGAACTGTCAGAAGTCTGATATTAGAGAAACTAGTTAATAAGGGGAAGTGTTCTGTTAACTTGACTGTTTTATAAGTGTAAAATAATAAGTTTGGACAATGTTAAATAAACGAACAAAAATTTTATTACAGCAAATAAACATAAAACACACTGCACATACCGACACAGATGAAATAAAGGTTTCTTTACTAGGATGTGTTTAGCTTCACAACTTTTTCTTCCTCTAGATTAATCTTATTAAAACTAAACACGTTGTTTTTGAAAGAAGTCTTCACTTGATAATCTCCTAGTAGAAAATGGCTAAAGAAAGCACAAATAAATTCAACAGGTAAACTTGCTTTCTTTGCCCATTTGACAGTTTTACCTCGTAACTTTTGTTCTCTCATATCATCGGTTGGCTGTTACATTTAGTGAATGTCATAAGTTATAAATGGCTAGCTAAGGATATTGCAGTACCAATATTTCCACCTGAATGCTATATATTACTGCAATATTCCCTCGAACTGAATAGAATCATCTACTATAGAGAACAAAGAGATGAAGAAACTAGAACAAGATAGTCTTAATGATTTTCTGCACGTGTTACAACAAAGAAGCTAAATAAATGAAAAAATAAAAATATATTCTATTTCACTAAATCAGGTAGAAAACATATGATATGCCTGCATATTACAAAACCATATTGTAAACAAGGTTTAAGACAGCGGTTTTTCGGCAAAACAAAACCTAATGAAGTCGAATGCAAAATTATCTAACTAAGGTTACCTCCTCTTGTTTCGTGGGAAAAAATCTATTATAGAACAACATTCTAATCAAAACAAGTATATATGATAAAGCAAGCTTTACTAATATTGGGACTGCAATTGTGGTGCAAGTTGTTCACAAACATCTTTTCTTCTTGTAACATATTACTAAGTTAAGCTTTTGTAACTTTGTTCCAATCTCTACACAAATTGTAGATATTTTATTACGTGTTTAGATAACTATTGTTCTAATAATAAAAGAATAATCATGTTTATAATTAAGGTACCTGTCATTAGATATTATAATTAGGCATATTATATTTTTAACACTACATTCTATATCTAGTCCCTTAGTGATTTTCATGAATTGGAAGAGTGTATAATATTAGTATTCCAATCACATCATGTTCATTATATCCATTGCCAAAAAAAACATTTCACTCAATTCAAATGCGACACAACAAATACATTAGTTATTATAACACTATTTATATAAACCATTTGATACAACAACAATTGTTATGGTGTGAACACCTTTTCCAATCTGCTGAAGCACGATTATAATTACCCATGCTTGTCATTTGACATTAATATAAGGCCTAATTATTATTTTATCACCATATTCTTTATCTAGTCCCTTAGGAACTTTAAAGATCTAGATGGTTTATAACAATAGCAGTTCAATCATACTAGGCACGTTCACAATGTAACTTATATTCATAGTTGTTCACCTGTACATCTAAATGTTTTGTAACGGTCTAAAATTAATAAGCTGCTACAATCAGGGTTCAGCAACAAAAACACAATGTATTCACAATAACACCACTTAGAAATAAATTCAACACAGTTGATAAACAAGTGCCTAGCCAGTACTTCGCACCAATATTAATAAACAATTCATCATAAATATTAATAAATCAATAATAATGGAATCAGGAAAACGAACCAGAAAGAAAAAACCTTATTCCCAAAAACAACAACAACAACAAC
>NW_013666893.1:202278-211915 GCF_000517525.1 Limulus polyphemus | reverse complement strand
TATCACCACCGTTGTTTGAGTATGAAAATCTACTATGGTAATCGTCCACTGTTAAAAACTTGCTGAAGTATAGTTGCGGAAGTCCACGTAGAGACAGCAAACTCGAGTAACGATGAACAATAACGACTTGAGTAACGATATGCAACAGCAAAATTGGGAACCTTTCACGTGGCAGTTTCCAATTAATGCGCTAGAAAATGCACGAATTGTAGTTTCCAACTAACATACACGCTAGAAAAGTACAGGATTCTGTGATAGCGGAAAGCGAATGACTTAGAAATTTTGCAGCACGATAAAATGAAGGAGGTCGAATTAAGTTTAAAACTACACTCTCTGTTTTATTGCTAAATTCCTGTGCAATCTCACACTACCCTAGAAATCGCTTGCAATAATTCTATAGTTGAGTCATAATAGGGATTTGTAGCATGAACAAACTGTCAGCTTAATTTGTTTGCTTAATTTTTTGTATGTTTGCTTTTTAGTACACAGCAATGAGCGAATATATGCTTAGAGTAAAACACAACCCCCACTAAACAGGTATAAAATTCTACCAGTAAAAAAGCAGCCTTTTCAAATAAAACGAGTACGTTTATAACATCGCTTTAAATAAAGCTTCGTGTTTTTACCGTAATTAATTACTGGGCCAGGTGGCTTTGTGCCTGAGATTTGGTGTAAACACGCATTGAGTATAAAAGCAGTCGTTCAGAACAACATCGCATCTATTATGCATTTATAATCAGATAAATCAACGTTCAGTGAAAAACAATAAACTTTTATATAGGTCATGGACATTTGCAGCGCTTTATATAGTATATATGCCTAGGTTTTGGTGCAAAATACCCAGCCGATTTTGCTGTAGGCTTGTGAAACAATAATAATAATAATATGAACAAATGGGCAAATTTTGATTTTGTCTACAATCCTGAAATTACTTACTTTGCTTATGATGTTTTGATGTTGTTGCAAGAATAAGTCTGCTTTTGAAGGTGATTTTTGCTCGAATGTTCTATTAGAGTTTTGAGCAAATTCCTATGTGAGCCTTATCATGAACCACTATCATTTTGACCATTAATTATTGTAAGTTACTATATTTTTAGACACCATAATACTCGATATTATTCGAAATTGTTTCCCAACAATGCACAGCATCCTACTTACCTTTTAGCCCCCCAGTGGCACAGCGGTATGTCTCTGGACTTATAACGCTAGAAACCGGGTTTAGAAAACTATGTTGGGCAGAACACAGATAGATCCTTGTGTTGGTGTTTATTATTAAGCATAAAGCTACACAACGGGCTATCTGTGCTCTTTCCGCCACTGTACCACTGGGGAGCAGACCCTTGTGTACCTTTGTGCTACAAACAAACTTACCTGTAATTATTATTGATTTCAAAATGATAACGACAAGTATAATTATAATCATGCTTTGCCAGCTTGTATAAGACATTCACATCATAACAATATTGATTCACTACTGAATAACGTGTTTGCTTCTAAATATGTATATATATATATGTGTGTGTGTGTGTGTGTGTGTGTGTGTGTGTGCTGTATGATGCTTATTTCGAACATTCTATGTTTGATAACCCTTTTTGGTATTCATCCTTTTGTTCCAACAAGATTTAAAATCACAAGAAGAGAGGTGTCTAGATCCTAAACGTTGTGAACATTAAAATATTTATTTATCATTAACCATTTTTGTGCTTTAAGTTTGTTTAGTTTATTTTCACTCTTTTGGTCCTGCCAGATGGTGTATGTTTCAATGCTAGTACTGATAAATCAGCTATGAAATGAGCACTTAAGTGTCTAGGTCCTGGAAGTTCAAGATTTTTATTATTTGTTGAAAATGTTCATGGAATTAATCCTCTAGTCTGTGATGTATAGTTTATTGCACCAGGAGTAAATTATGCAGTAAGTGAGAAATGTTGAGATGCACATGAATTCTTGTGGAATATAAAAGGTTAATCCAGATCCTGATTCAGGGATTCTGTTGAAGTTTTTTTTTCACGTCTAGAACAGATTATAGGGGTATTTGAAAAAAAGATTGATGCGGTAGTCTTTAAAGGAGAACGTGAAATTTTTGTACACGTATGTGATGTATGTTGAAGTAAAGTGGATGATAAGTCAACTAAAGGTATGTGATCTGTAGCTACTGTTTTAGGTTTGATGTTGTTGTAATATTGCTCTTGTGTTTAGAATTATTTGGTGATAATAGTGCAATGTCCAGTTCATGTAATGATAAAAATAGTTTATTTCCTAACGTTTCTACAAGTTTAAACACCAGTAACTTGTAGACCATGTTCACAGCCATACTAACTATACTACAATGTTGCAAAAATAAACATATTTGTACAACTTCACCGTTGATCGATCAAATATCTGAAAACAAAACGAAGAACTTATTCAATGCTAGCTGAAACAGACAGTTTAGTATAATTTTAATTTTCTCTTTGAATAAGCTATATTTGTTCTAATATTGTGATTTAGATGCTTGCTAGAGGGTGCATGCCATTAAGATAGAAAGGTTTAAAAATGTAGGCCTAGAAATTTCTAAAACGTTTGCTGTCAGATTTTCTAGTAAATTCGAGGAGTAGATTATAAATGCAAGTGGTGGTGTAGCATTGACTAGAGTTGTTCCTAGTCAGTAGAGTAAATCAGTCAGAGATTGTTTTTATTTACCAACTATTTGAGTGGTTTTCTCTTCTGAAGCCCATGGCCCGTTGTAACTGGCCATCCTGTCACTGGGGTAGATCTTCCTATGTGAATCCTTGGCAGCTCCACCCTTGAAGTTTGCCTGAAAGTAGTTTCGAGAAGAACTCCGGACTTCTCAGTAGGTCTAGTTTCAGCTGGCAACTTCTTTTGTGGAGCCATCCACTTGGCTGTTTTCTCACCAGCATACTTTCAAAGATGATCATGACAGATGGCTTTTAGCTCGGATTGCCTATCCTTCTCGATTCTGTAAGTCATATCATTGATTCTTTTCAGTACAGCATATGGCCTCTCCTAGTATCTGCTTAGCTTTAGAGTTCGCCCTTCCCTGTGGTGGTATTGTACTGTCATATCTTGTCATCTTGATAGAATCCAGTTTTATAAGCATCCATCATGGCGAGTTTTTATCACTAGGTGATTTAAGATTTTCTCGGGTAAAGTCATATATGCATTGATGGTGTTCCTTAATCTTTCTAAATATTGTGTATTAATATTCTTCTGGGTGAACATTCTCTGGACGAGAATATAGAAGGCCCAAGGGCACTTTAAGTTCTCTCAAAAACATCAGTGATGATGGCTGTTGCCTGTAGCTTCATGTACTGCTGTACAATAACATATTAGTAATAGTGGAAGATCTTGATCCCACGTCTTTGGATGTTCATCCACATAAATAACTAATTGATTGAATAATGTTGGGTTGCATCATTACACCATGCTATCAGAAGATGGATGAAGGGCTGTTGTCCAGGTCTTTCTTATCCCAAGGATATGACACATTTCTACAGCAAGGATGATTCACAGTTCTATCCTTGATCTGAGTGAAGTTCAAAAGGCATACCAAATCTTGAAATTAAGCCATTGACGAGTTTCTTTGCCAGTGGTCATTGTTTCTGATTAAGAACAGAATATGCTTCTGGCCATGATGTATCTATTCCTACTGTTACTCTGTGACAGAGGACCAAGTACATCAATAGTAACTCTTTCCAGTAGTACTCCAACACAATACTACTGCAGCTACTCTTGCTGTTTCTTTCATGAACCTTTTCATTTACAACACAGCTCAGAGACCCCTGGCACCCAACCCAACAAAATTGCTTTCTTACTCACTCCAATGTCCTATTACACCTAAGTGTCCATAAAAAATACTATAGATGATACTTCCACAGTCACTATATTATGAAGCATTCCATCTCCACAACCTTCCAACAACTGGACACTTATGCTTACAAGAGGGCTTATTATCTCAGAAATTGGAAGATAAGTTTTTGTATGAATAAGTAATCCCACTGTACCCAATATATCTTTGTTTTCGAGCTGGAATAACTGTTTGCCATGAGGGTCGTTCTAAACTACTGTATTTTAAACTCATATTTTGTGCTTGAGTTTCTTTCAGTTGAATGTTGGACCTTCCCAATTCTTCACTGTCACTTGTGGATGCAACGTTTTGAAACATTATTTGTTGTACTTTCGGTCGGTTGTCTTCTCTATCTTGTGTCTCCTGTTTTTCACAATGTTTACACTTTTCATTAATACATGGTCTTCCAGATAATGTATTAGTATTTCTAAACTATTCTATGTTAAACTCGTATTTTGTGCCTGAGCATCTTTCAAATGAATGTTAGACTTCTCTAGTTCTTCATTGTAACTTGTGGATGCAACATATGTACTTTAGGTTGGGTTGTCTTCTGTATCTTTTGTATCCTTCTTTATCAGTATTTCCTTGTTTTTCTGGTTTTTTTGGAGCTATCTGGCTTTCTGGATTGTGAAAATTTACCAACCACTTCAACATTTCATGTTTTATCCAGAGTATAAACTTTTTGACTTGTACAAAACCTTCTTTCTGCAGCGTTCATTGTATTGCTATAACAGGCAATCAAGTGTTCTTATCAGTGTTGTACTTGTAATAAAATTGTTTCCACTTCAAGGACCACTGGCATCTGTATCTTAAATGGGTGGATCTTCCAGAGTTGGGTATGCTAATACAGGAATAGTAGTTTATTTCTTCTTAAGTTTGTTGAATGCTTGTTCGCAATCTGCAGTCCAACAAAACTTATTTGGCTTTTCAAGTAAGTTGTGTAGAAGACGAGCTATGTAAGAGAAACGTTTTTACAAAGTGATATTAGTAAGAGCACAATCCAAGAAATCCTCGTATCTCACGCCCGTTCTTTGGTGTTGGTCAGTTCTAGAGAGAATTACTATTGAATGAATCTGTAGACGCTCTCTGCTGATTATGTGTCCAAGAAACTCGCCTGTTGACAGAATCATCCACATTTCTTGGGATTCAGTTTAAGGTTCTCTGTCCTCAACCAATCCAGAACTTTCCTTGACCATTCATAAACTTTATCAAAGGTTTTCCATGTGTGATTATGTCATTCAAGTAGATAAATACGACGTTCCAGGGTTGTTCAAACAAAGCACACTCCACGAATTGTTGGAATATAGCAGTGGCATTATATAACCCAAATGGTAACACAACAAATTGCTATATATCAACTATTAAGATGCAATTTTGAAAAATCATTTCATTCCAGATATAACATCCAAAGTAGAGTCTGTCAATCCTTGGCAGTGGGTATTTTACTTCACCTTCTGGTAGTCCATACAGAATCTTGGGTATCCATCCTTTTTCTTCCCAAGTATGATAGGTGATGACCATGGACTAGTGATCAGGTTCTATCACTCCTTGATATTTCATGGCTTTTATCTCTTTGAAACCCTCAACTTATTTTGTAAGTGGGAGTCATTTGACTAACTGACATATTGGAGCTGCATATTCGGTATCCTATCTTGTGAGATATTTTAATTATTTGGATTAAGGCATGAGGTCCACGGGAAAAGGTGTACTGATATTCTCTGAAAATGTTATGTAATTGCCAGTGCTGATCCGTTGTAAGACCCCCACAGCATCAGTCATTCAGTTCTTGCAAGTGAGGTGGTATGCTGATCTTATGTAAGGGTTTGACATCAGACTTTCTACATCTTTCCTCAAATGTGACTACTACAGATGCTCTTTGATGTGGAAGTACTACCTGTACAGCTTCACATTTTGCAATGTTCTATCCAGATTTCACTCGAATTTTATGTTTTGTTGTATTCACAACCATATCTATATTCTTCAGATCCACGAGAGATCTGCCAATTGTTAATCCATCAGAACACATTGGAATGTTTGGTTCTATTATGGCCCCGTCACTAGCTGTAATTTTTTTATCAAGTCCTGGAATGAATATTTTACTTATTGGTGGTACAATGACTGTTCTCCTTGCTATTACAGGAAGTTTAATTGCCATGTAGTTCACAAAGATTTTCAGACCCTAGACTGAGAAGCAAGCCTAATCTCCTATCCGTGTCTATGTATGAAGTCAGTTCCTAATATACACTCTTCCTTGATGTTAATTACTCATACATCATGAGGTATAGAAAAGTTTCCTACGGTAAGAGTAAATTCTAATCTTTTTTTTTTTTGGAACCTTGATGTTTGTATAATTTCTTATTCTTTCTTCATATCTGAAGGCAGTTTCCCAACTTTCATTACCAAATTGGGTCGAACTATTGCAGCTGTAGAACCAGTCTCAATCAACATACCGAAAAGCTTTCCAGCAATAAACCCGTGAACTCATGGACTGGTTTCTTTAAATAATGAATATTTTACCTCATTTAGAGCTGAACTTTGCCCCGTAAATCTAGCTATTTCCCAATGTCTGGTTAGCCTTCTGTTATTCCTTCTATCTTTGGGGTTATTATCTCCTTGGTGTCTTAACAGACACTTCAACAACTCTTCACATTGCATCTCCGACTTCTCAATGCTCCTTCCTCTGTAAACGCCAAGAGAATGCCTAGAAAAACGTTTGATTTTTAAATTAGGCACTATTTGCCCACGAAAATGATTAAAAAATTACATTTTTTAAAATTTTATTTACTTTTCCTCATATCTGATCAGGCTGATCTCAGTTTTCTCAATATGATGCTTGCTTTGATAAACAATTTTTCTCGACAAGTTTCTTTTAGTTAATCACTAACTTGATCACTTAAATTTGTTATATCAAGCTTTTTCTTAAACAGATTTGTTGCTTTTATTTTTGCTCAATAAGTCACATCTAGCTTTACTGCCTTTTTTTTCATGATTTTAAATTTAATTTCCATACCTTTCATGTTGTGTTGTAATATTGTTCCTTAGTTGGTGGGGTCTTTTAAATTGTCTGGTGAAAATAATTAAAACTCCAATTCACGTAAAAGATAAATTAGTTTATTTCTTCCTCACCACTTCATGACTGAACCAAAACACACACAAAAAACTTGTAAATCCTTTTTCTTGTGTCAGAAACTTGAGAGTTTATTGTCATATTCAAAATAAAGACGTGAGTGTGCATTTTATAGCAAAGTCACATGGAGATATTTGCCTTGTCCACCGAGGGGGAATCGAACCCGTGATTATAGTATTGCAAATCCGTAGGTTTACCGCTGTCCCACCGAGGGACTTCTGAACATATCTGAACCATGCTATGAACTAACTTGCTGTAATTTTTTTTATCAATTCCTGGAATGAATATTTTACTTCTTGGTGGTACAATGACTGTTCTCTTTGCTATTACATGAAGTTTAATTGCCATGTAGTTCACAAGGATTTTCAGACCCTAGACTGAGAAGCAAGCCTAATCTCCTATCCGTGTCTAACTTTACTAGATCCTAACCGTGTAAAATATTAAAGATATCTTTAGTGGAATAAGAAAGTTAAGATTAATTTTCAACTTTAACAGTTTTTCTGTAACTTTTAAATTTTACACAATAAATCTTATTAAACTTCTCGCCTTTGATTGATGGTAAAAGGTTTGTGTATTTTTACTCTCCGAGAACTCTTGTAACTTTAAAGTTATCTTTCACTTCCACGTTCACAGTTTGGTTTCCCCTATAATTTAGTTAAATGTACAAGTTCGTTAGTGAGTGAATAGTGTACAAGTTGCTCCACTGGATAGTTTTTTTTTTATCTGCAATACACAGTATTATTGTTAGTCAGTGTAGTTAAGGCAAGAGCTAGCTTTGTTGTGTTACATTTTAAACTGGGAACACTCTCTTTTATATGGTAGTCGAAGTTACAGGGGGAAGAACACGTACTAGCAAGAGTATATTATTCGATAAAGTAAAATATAGAATGGCATTTCCCCCGACTTTTGAACACTCTAACTTTACTTTTTATTTACATGAAATTATTCACTTATTTAAGTTTTCCAAAAATCTATTTTTCATAAAAATTCCAAGGCTTAGCTATTTATGTTTTTGCCAAACTTTTGTCGATCTTCAATTTTATTTTTCTTTTGTGATAGAGACAAAACATAATAAAGACACTTCGAAAATTAGCTATTTCATCAAAACTGGTAAGCCTTAAGCTTCTTTTTTTTTTTTCTCACAGATTTCTCAATCTTCAATTTTGTATTTATCGTAGAGAAAGGATGCACACAACTAGTATTTTTCGTGAAACTCCCAAGGCTTAATTAAGTTTGGTATTTCTGTCAGTATTTTGGCCATCTTTTCCTAATATTTGCATGAAAAGGTCAACCTTATTTACTTATGAATTTCAAAAAATCCATTTCTCATAAAATTTTCAAGACTTAGTCGTTTATGTCGTTTCTTTTACAAGAAAGACAATTTAAGGGAGTTTCAAAAATTTACTTTTTCCATCGCAACTCAATTGGCTTAATAAACCTTGGTATATTTGAAAAATATCACATAACAACCAGTCGTGTGCATAGAAAACCACATTTAACGTGCAATCTTTTCTTTCTTTCCGTGAATTATCCCAAAAATGAAAGAAATGTGAAACATGAGTTGCGATTCAAATAATCAAGAATTCACTGACTTTATCTAGTTATCGAGATTTTATGAAGGAACTAACTTCGGTTGAAAACGTTTTACACAACACTTATAACAAAACAAATGACACTTTATTTCACTAAAGGCAAAATATTTCACACTATATACCATATAAACAATAAATACATAACCATGAAACAATCTGATAGCGTGCAAACACTACAGCCAAATGCTAGGTGACAGCCTAAACTCACAAAATTTACAAGGAAACATCTGTTCATCGTCACGTTTGGTACATATCGGTAAAAAATTAATGGCAAAATACTTACATAACACAATAATTCAGAATTGGACCGCTAAAGCTACAAGTATCGTTATTGTGCCTACTGTTTAGGTAATATCTGCTTAATACTTACATTAAACTCCATTACTTTCACATCTAGTAACTAAGTACCCGATATTTCGCCATAAATCTATTTGATTTTTCTTCTTTCATATTCCAATTTTTATTGATAACCCTCGCCATCACTGCAATGCTGGCGCCTTCTAGCTTGTACCGAAAATTTATTTGTTGATGCTTTTCTGGCATCAACTAATCACTCGGGCGTTGAGCAGCCAAAATGTTCATACACACATACAACATATTCATTTACATTACAAAAAGTAAGTACACAGTGACATCTAAATACGAATAACAGGAAAATTAGGTAGGAACACCTTCTAACGAAAGTTACTCCCATAAAAATGTTTATTCACACACAATAGTACCTATCTAACAATATTTTGGAGACCATAAATATATTCTTCGAGTTATGATGCAGTTTGTTGATAGTTCTTTTTCGTGTATTTATTTTAACAAGTGATGTTTATTTGTGGATAAGCTACAATGAAAAGCAAAAGCAGAATATTGAAATACTTGTGTACTAGTATTTGCATACATCAACATTTTAAATGTTTTGGTTAACGCTGCTTAACATTAAATAACATATATATGTAACAATACCATTCACAGATAATAATTGTTTCAGTGTCAGTTTTTACAGTAACCTACGTGCAAGCAATTTATGTAGTTATGATAATTATTATATATATATATATATATATATATATATATATATAT
>NW_013666893.1:189768-202229 GCF_000517525.1 Limulus polyphemus | reverse complement strand
TACAGATAACAATACACCGGTTAACAATATTCCTCAAGGAACATTTCACAACTCAAAATACTTAAACGGCAACATCTGTTTACATACAATGGTTATTCACTAAATATTATTCACTGGGGAACATTTCATAACAAAACGTAATTAAATAATAATTTTTTTTTCTTTCAATAAATCCTCATTAACAATGTTAATGACCAATGCATAATGAAAAACAATACTTGAAGAGCAATATATTTTTAAATACAATGTTTCCTTATGTCACAATGTTTTTAAAGAAATATCTAATAATAAAACACAGTAACAATCGGTTACAAAGAGTAATTCCTTAGTTAACATTGATAAGGACCACTAGTTACTGAAACTTTCAATACTTAGACAAACTTAAATAAAATAGTTCAAAGTTAACACTTGTTTACAGATGAGAAATTTAAAACAATGACTTATTTCAATAAAAATATATGTTTTGACCACAAAATAATAACAATTTTACACATTTGTAACGAAAAATAAAAACTACTTTTTTGAAAGCTGTTTTTAATGGCCAAGTAACATCAAGAACTCAAATTAAAAGAAACAAAAACAGTTACAAATCATTGGAGATTTTCCTACAAGTTCTGTTTGATAGTAAGAACTTTCTATTTATATTCATGTAATGAAAACTATAATTAAAGTACAAACAAATTTTTTACCCTAAAATCAATGCCAATCATGCATCCCTGGAAAGTCTGTAACAATGATAATAATGAAATACTACTTTAAATACTAAAATGAAAAGTGACAAAAGAATTTAACATAATGGTCTATACATACACACATATACACACACACACTACCCTGTATTAATCCTAGATTGACAGAACTTTTACACCAGAAACTAAAATTATAACAGTTTGAATCTTGTAAAACAAATATATGTACACTTCAAAATCCCTGCCTTAAAACATGAAATTTGAGTTAAATTACATTTAGAATTATTTCCCCATAAAGAGTGTAGAAGTGATCCAGGTTTTGTTGTTTTTTTTTGGTGACTGTAACAAAATATAGTTAATATTTCAAAACTCAAAATGTTAATTTTCAGTAGCAGAATATCCATGCACTACCACAGAATTACAACACACTAGGTTTAACTTCAAATGTGTTACACTAACCTAATACAGCACTAACTTGCTTTTTTTATCTTTGAATTTGATTCCAAAAAGGTTTTAATATTACAAACCTTTTTTTCTCATAATGATTTGACTAAATAATGCCGATCAATGAACTTATTTAAACAACTGATGCTACATGTTGCCACTAAATATTCTTTAGCCTTTGTTGCACGCTTTATAAAATAATTCTTGGTTGTCGAGTTGTTTCTTGAAAATTATTCTGCATCCATTATGATGTAATACAGTCACAGTCAAATCCCAGTCTCAAACATTCTTTAAAAACTCTGACTAGCTTTTATGTTAATGTGAAAATCTCCAATTCTGGTGATAGAGCTAGTGATTCTTTTGTACTAACCTTAAGTACTAGGTTATAAACACTACAATCACAACATTTAGCAGAGATATAAATGATTAAACAGAATTTATACTCACCCTAACAATTTCCTGAATACACTCTAATCTGATATATGAATAGGTTATCAAGTAATTAACAAACGTAACAGGCCCAAAGCACTGGATATTTGTGTAAAAGGCATGTAAACATTTTCTTTCATTATTGATTTTGCCAAAGTATGAATAACAACTTAGCTTCTAAAGGACCAAACAACAGACTTGATATTATCAACACTTTTGCAACTATATAGATGTACTGAGCATTAAAAACAATGAGAAACACAAATACCTTCATATAGTAGTATCTCAGTACAATTTGCTTGGCCTGTGATGTTATTGCACTGATTTTTGTTGCTACTGTTTGCTTTTTTAAAGATTAGATATTACTAATTTCCAAAAGCTCTGAAATGTTTTGTACCATTTTGGAGGTTTCGTAAATTTAAGGTTATGATGCTTTTGATTAAGAGACACCCCAACTGGATAATTTGTCTGATTTCTTGGATTTTTTCACTAACAGTTTAAGAAACCTAATCCCAATATCCCTATGAACCACAAGATACATAATGATTATCTTTGAGCTAATCTTTAAATCTTCCATGATGGCCTTAGATATAATCTCGTATATCAATGCAAAAATAAGACTACTACATCTTAAATATAGTTGGCTGACTTGGAATGCATTGCAATTTTAAACACTTAAGTGTTATGTGTAAGCTGTTCTAAGGTAATCAGCAATAATATTAGAATTTTGTGGAACTCTATAGAACTACAATGTAATATATACTGTTTAAAGACATTTTAATTCACATTCAAACTTTCTTGCAAAGTATCTTTCACCAATAAAATGTTTTACAAACACACTTCTAAATAGTATATACATATGACACTGCAATATTTTTCTTGTTTAACTGTACCTACTTCAATTTAGAAAATAACTTTTATCTGAAAGTAGCTGTTGTGGTTTGAAACATTGGAAAACAAGGATAGAAATATAAATGATTATTGGAGAAGAAAAACTTTTGAAATATACCATTAGTTTATTATATCTTACAGACATCCCTGATATCTAAAAACAGTGTTATCTATCATAAGACCTCTTACTAAATCATAAATATTTCAAAGACATCATTAAAAGCATGGAACCTAGACTTTAAACATAGGAGCCTTTTATAATTTATTTTGCACACATTGGCCTTGGTAATTCAAGATAACGTAAACTGTTTACGTATGAATTTCACAATATAAAATATAATTTCACTTCTTTTTTTTCTCCACATTAAAAAGTCTCCTAAGTTATAAGTATCAATATGGCAATTCATGCTATTCTTATACATATTAGTACAATAATCAGTTGTAAATTCCAAATCTCATCGTTCACAGTTGACTTCCTTTTCAAGCAGATAAAATTAAAATATAAAGTACATTATAAATGACAGACAAACATAAAAATCACCTCGCAATATATGAAAACACTGACTGCTTCATGCTTATAACAAAAAATTATTAACAAACATTAGAGAATATACCTTAAAATACCAATTTTTTACATATTAAATACAAACAAATAAAATACATAAATTTAATATTCTAAGAACGTGTGTATAAACCTTAAATAAATCATAAAAAGAGAAGTTTATTTACGTTTCCAAATCTTGTTATATAATGTAATTACAAAGATAAAATATAACATTAAAATTAATAATACTAGATTTTAACAAAAAATAATAAGTCTAGTTTTATTTCTGATATCTTGTACATTTTTTTTTTCAAAATGATAGGTAATATGGGGCTGAGACAACTGTCTTAGGTATATGTGTAGACTGTGGATTAGAAGTTTAATTTACTAAAACATCCAACTTTACAATAATACAAAAAGTACTTAGGTATATATATATATATATATATATATCCTGAGCTTCCAGGCTGATAATAAACTTTATTCAGAACAACAACAAAATAAACAGATAAAAGTTTACAAAATTTAAGCCCTTCTTTTATGTGCATTCATTGTACTGTTGTTTTCTTTCCCTTAATGAAGGATGTAGTCAATCTAAATGTGATGACATATATATAAAATGTATTTATGGATTATACTCATTTTTGTTGAAGTACAAGTTACTTAATTTTGTAACACTAACTGAAGTCATAATAAAGCAACAAATTAAATGGCACTTGAAATACAGAGTTTAAAGACTTTTTTAACAGTCTTATATTGTATCTAGATATATATATATGTCAATTTTAATCACTTTATGAACACATACCATTGTACATAATTATATTGTATAACTAAGTCTCTTAAGTTATAAGTATCAGAAAATGAAGTCGTAATTTGAATACTAAATCACTGTATTCTTTGGCTTTTGTTTAGACACTAAACTCACTAAGAATAAAATTATTGTTTGATAAGAATAACATTATTAATGTCAATTATTGTTTGATCCTCAATTAGACTTCTGATACCTCACAGAAAATACGAGTCATAAAAACATTTAAGGGTGGTAGATTCAAAATATTTTCAACTTGGTCCCCCTAAACAAACATAGTCTGGGATTACGATATTAAGCATATCTGGTGGTAGAGAAAGATCTGAAACTAGATGCCGTGCTTCACTGCAGTTTCTTCTGTACGAATATCATAAAATTTAGATAAAGTTATGGCAACTTATCTATTAATGATACTAAAGATTTACAACAGTGTAACATTCATGAAAAGTAACTTGTATATGTATCTTTTGTAATGCCAATAACCTACACTGATGCTTTTAGAAATTCTTAGTCATTAGAGAAGAATGACCAATAACTGTACACAGAAAACCTACTTCCTAATATCCACAGAGATTCATCAAGGTCTGACTTGGAAGAATGACCTAAATAAATATGAAAGTCTGATTTTATAGAACAATCTACAACTTTTTCCTGACAATAACTTAAGCCATCTACACAGTTATTTGTGTTATATATTTATTATCACAAAGCTTATAGCAGAATTAAGTGAGCAACTGTTTTAGAAATTCTGACTTTGCACAGGTTTATAAGTTGAAAAGTCAAAATAATTTGAATAAATACAAATAACAGCCTAAACACATTGCTAGAAATAGTACACATGAATGAGCTTTCTAGCACTATTATAAAATAAACATTAAAATACCTTCCACTCACTGTCATTTTTTTCCTCATTGGAACATTTGTGCATCTTGCCTTTTAAAAGGAGTGCATAAAACCTCTCCTGAAGAACAACTACAAAATTTGTGCTATGTCCAATGACTTAAAAGGGATTAATCTTATTCTTTTTTCTGGGTAAGTACTGCAGGTCTTATTTTGAAGGAAGTACTTTAACCCAATGATTAATGCCTTAATTTTATTATTTTTAGCCATAGGACTTGATGCTTTTTCTTACTTTGAAAGAACCTTTTTGATTGAAATCCAAATACTGGCACAAGAAATGCTTACAATGTATTTTTATCTTCCAAATCAATGTATACTATGCTGTTAAATGAGAGACTTTCAAAAATTACAAAAACAAAATATCCCATACACTTATCTATGGCAGCTTTTCATGTAGTTTTTCCAATAACACTGTGCACTTATATCAAAATTTTGTGAAACATACATTAATTTCTGTTGATCAAAATTTGGTGTTTAATTAAATGAAGCAGTAACTTTTTTTAATACAAATTTTTTAACCTTTATAGTGATTTTTGTTAAATTGCAGGTCTTTAAAACATGTGTTTGTTTTAATTAGAAGAGAAAAGAAAAGTGAATATAAGCACATATATGGAGCAGCAAGGTAAATACTGTAGAAGCGCTTTTGCTTATATCTATAAATCAAGTGATGGGCTTATAAACTACTTTCATTGTGAGGGAAATTGTGGAAACCACAACTGTTCAGTTTATACACATTCTTCATCTGGTTACTATACATATATTCATTACAACACATTGCTTCCACTTCTCTCTCTGAAGATTTTGTGGTAGATGATCCTGTCAAGACAAAATCAATATCCACAAACTGATTATACCACATTTTAACAAGTATTTAGAACACAAAATAGAAGATTTATTAACTTTCAAGCCAGAATCACGGGTCTACAATCTGTATAATTCTAAAATGACTGTCAAGAAATTTTCAATACCTGAACAATAAACTTTGAAAAATGCATTAGACCAATAAAGATTATTTAACATCAAAATCTTAAAAAAATTTTTACTTATTATAATTACAGAAATTTTTTAAAATGTTTGAATAGTACTTTGAAAATATGTACCTAAGAAATTTTCCTACTATATTTATAACTTCAGTACAATTTACCAAATCTTTATTTTACAGATACCACTAAATGTTCTTGTATAATATTATCTACTTTAATAAGGTTTGTCAGGACTTTAGTTTTATGTATATATAAATATATTCTAACTTTGTAGTGTTTATTTTATAATATACAGTTTCACTACACATCCTCTGCTCTGGCAGAATAATTTTTTGAAACATTAAAATGTTTTGAACATATAATCTTTATGAAATTGTTACATAAGTCACAAATTTCTACCAGTAAAGACCTTTTATACTGTCAAGGTTCCCACTGTAAATTAAATGTAATGTATCCCAAGTTTCACAAAATTAATAGGTATTTTGTTTTGTGAACCGAGGAAATTAATTGTTTTTTGAAATATCATTAAGATAAGCCAAAATTCCCAATCCTAGTAAACTCTTACTACAAGCTGAGATCCACATATACCTTTCAGCTGAGATCAAAACACAGACAATATTATTTATCTCATTGAAGTACAGTCTGAAAAGTAGCCAAAATCTTCTTTTACATGCTTTGATAACTCTCTCTAATTACATAACAAGTATTAATTTCAATGTATTCTTTTCAGTGTTGACATTACATTTCTTCTAGAGTCATGTAGGAGATCAGTGAAAAAGAAAAATTCTCTTCATGTACATGTTCATTATATACTAAATGGAAGAAAAACTGTTTCTTATCACCCAGTCTATTCATGTTTTAATAATAATAATAAAACAAATAAGATCAACTAGCACCTTTTCACTGATTTCCTATAAACCATCTGCAAGTACAGTTTCTGATCATCAAAAACTGAAAAGATATCTATTGTATTACCTGTTAATTGCCATTTGGATGTCTAATGGCTACACTGTTCTTACTGTTGGCATCAGTCCCATAAATCTTCCCTGCTTTCTTTGCCATGCTGCCTAACAGCTCCAATGAGTTCTTGTAGGTAGACTTAAGAGATATGAGCCATTCTTTCAATCCTATCTCATCCTGCACAACATGATATTAGGTTACTAGCAGCCAGTGAAATTCATTACAAAATACTTTAAGAAACATTTATAAGTTGTAACATCCTGGTAACTTTTCTCATTTACAACCATACTGTTCCAAAATAATATTTAAACTTAATAAGCACTGAGACTATCTACTTGTTAAAATGTATTGATTTTTAACATAAGAGGGAATCCTCAATAGCCATGGCACCGGGCAGTATTAGAATAAATGTGGGGCACGTCTATACCCGATTCAATTTTATTACTCATCAGGATCTTCACCAGCTTACCCTCAAATTGAAATTCTTTAAGGCAGGATTAGAGTAAATGAATCAATGAGACCTTGGGTGTGGTCAAATACATCAATCAAAAGGGTTCAAAACTGTAATTAGATCTCAAATCGGTCAAGAGATGATGGAGCTATGAGCTAAAAGTTTGTACTTGAAGAAAAATTCAGAGCCATTCTATGAACTTCTATAAATAAACTGTTCCACTTTATACAACTGTTATTGAAATTCTTCAAAGTCTCAGTCTTTATTAACAAGTATACTCTACAGAATACAATTCTCCTAATGATAATTAAGTTACACATCTGAAGGAACTATAAATGCCTCTTGAGGATGCATCATAAATAACCAGAATAAACCTAAGATCTGATAATGTACGTATAATAAATAATCTGTAAGGTAAGAGATAATTGATGAATAATCGTTGTTCCATGGATTCAGTAAAATTTATTGTAATGCATAATACTGTGACTAACTTTCATCTAAAACGTAAATACTAATATTTTATTCCAAAAGCCTGAGTCTAAACATTTCATTAAGCCTCAATTGACTGTAATTTCACAGAAAAAATTATCGACTTTCAACAGCTACTTTTCTCAGGAAAAACAAGTATTTTTCATATGTTTGGAATTTATGTCAACCTAGTCTCCTTTCTGCTAGAACTTGCAAATTATCAGAAACTCTGTTCTACTAAGAATGATGCATCACTTGAGAGCAAAAATAATTTCAAAAAACTCATACAGTGTTTGTCAGGACGACACGTGCATCTCGGTCTCCTCTCATCTTCAGCACAATGCAGTGTTCTCCCTTTATTTGGACATAGTCAGAACAAACATCTTCCACTTGGTCCATGAATATTAGCTAAAGTGAGAAATTAAACTTTCTATATTATTGACACATCAATTTCTCCTTTAAATGGGTTTATCTTAAATGAAATGATAACATGTGAGATGGTGTTCAGAATAGATCAGGGGATTTTTACTTCTTGCGGGCCAACCCTTACAAACAAATAAATCCCATTGATGATGCAAGCAACTAGATTCACTTCTAAATACATTCATTATTAAATATGATGCATTTTTTGCACAACTCAGAGCTTCATCACAGTAGTTTGACAAAATACTAATGCAATGATAAGATTCCCATTTTGTACAGCTACTTTAAGCTCTTCAGTTATATAGAAGTGTTGCACATGCAAGCCATCCCTAAAAGAGTTAAAAGGTGGAAGTCACACAATGGTACATCAGGAGATAATGTTAGCTAGGATAAGGACTATCCATCCAAACTTTTCAAGTGCACTTATTGCATAAAGGCAATACCAGTCCTGATGTTGTCATATTGTAGGATAACATTATCTAGCAAAAAATGGATACTATGATATTAAAACAACCAAATGGAAACTAACCTGTTTCAGTAGTTAATCCTAAAGTCAAGTAAATTCCTCTACTTCTTTAACATCTACACATTAATGTCTTAAAGAACTTGCTCTGCACTTAGCCAATGACTTCTACTTTACAGAAATATAAAAGACATTGAACAAAATCAATAAAAAAAGGTCTATTATTTTAAGATACCTAAAGAAACAATACTTTGTTTTCTGTAAGCCTAAATTTTCTAGGTTTTTTTTTTCTTGCACACAATATATGATGAGTGCATTGCACATTTAGGACTTACCGTTTCATTTAAAATGTTAAAAATCTTCAAATTAACATCAACCAACCAATTCTAGATAATTTGGTCAAATTAAACAGTTCTTTATTTTTGAGAAACAAAAATGCCAAATGTCCAGATTCTAGTGAGCATTTCAATGAAATTTTGGTGAAAGTTGAGGTCTGCCTTCCACATATTTTCATATTTCCTTTGCAGAATGTAGTTAAAAATCAGATAATACTGGGTAATTTTGTAAAAAACATGAAAACAGTGGTCATATTCACAATAATTAAGACATTTCAAGAATTTTTGGGTCAAAATCATCAAGAAAAATTGGATAGATAATTTAATTGAAAGTGTTAATCCGAGGTTTTAGATAATTATTTTTTATTTCCCCCCCCCCCCTTTAAAGTTACTGGACTTTTCCATATTTTTCCAGGTGTATGGCCACACTGGATAGATACATATAACTGCTTTCTAAGCATTAAAGAAAATAAACTGATGAAAGTATCTGCAAATTGGGCAAAATAAAAGCATTGTTGCAACATTTTTCATGAAATTTTACCAAAAGAATTAGAAGTTAGCTACATAAATTAGCCATACACCTATTAGAAAACCAGTATTGAGAAGGTAAACTCAGACTGAGTTAACCTGGCAGATACATATGTTCTATTAAAACCCAAAGCTCCTTCCTACATCTTTGTGAAATTTCACTGAAAAATTTAGAAGTTAGTCACCTACAAGCATGGAAATGTTAATACGCATTTATCAACTACTGGAAATGTTTTTGTTCGAAAAGTAGTATTTCGATCAAAATAAGGTAATAAAAATACGCATATGGTGCAACTTGGGTTAAAATAATACATGAAATAATTAATAAAAGATTTACATGAAGGTAAACCCCTATATGAAAGTTTGCCTTTCAATGGGGAATATTTTGCTTTACATTATTTTGTTCATAAACAGTAATGCAAATAATTATGAAAACACGCAAGTGATACACATAGGAATCACAAAAAACAGTAATGGTGAATTTATTAATGGTCCAAAATCAAAATAATTTCACAGAAAATACAAAATAAAAGTTAGTAAGTCTTATATTGCACTAGTATTTTTTTATAAGATTCCCTTGCTTTACACAGAGCATTATAATTTGTCTTCTTGCTGCCATACTGTTTGTCAATATGCAAATGTATTCCCCCCCCCCTGCAGTTTCCACATTTTGTTGCCATTTGAGATCGAAATTATGAAACTTTCAAATTGGACTTTATATTTAGAATCTATACAATCTACTTCAAATTGAGAAAGCTAAAATAACACTGATATTATGTAAGTAAGTTAAATTTTCAAAAAAAATTAGAATGTTCTTAATTGCATAAGTATTCAACCCCTTTGCTCCAGCAACCATAAATCAGTTCAGGTGCAAAAGATTAGTTTGAAAGGTCACAAAATTAGTTTAATGGTCTCTGTCTGTGTATAATCAAAGTGGTTTAACTTGACTTCAGAGTAAATGCATCTGCTCAAGCCACAACTCACATAGTGTACAAAAAACCAACGATAAAGACCGAGGAGTTTTCCAAACAAGTCAGGGATAAAGTGGTAGATAAGCACAGATTAGGAGAAGGTTAAAAAAAATTTCAAAGTTACTGATTATCCCTTTGAGCACGGTGAAATCCATAATTAAGAAGTGGAATGTGCTTCATACCACCCAGATCAGGCTGCTCTTCCAAACCAAGGAGCCGGGCAAAAAGAAAACTGGTTAGGGATGCCACAGTAGCTTTGGAAGATTTGCAAAGTTCCATGTCTGAGATGGGAGTCAGTGTTCATACATTGACAATATCCTGGTTCCTACACAAAGCTGGCTTATATGGTGAGTGGCAAAAAAGAAGCCATTATTGAAAAAGAACCATCTTAAATTTTGTATGGAGTTTGTGACAAAACATGTAAATGATACTGCAGACATGTCGCAGAAGGTTTTGTGTCATGCGAGACAAAAATTGAGCTTTTTGGTCTAAATTCAAAGCATTACATCTGGCATAAGCCCAACACAGCACATCACCTAGTCAACACCATCCCAAATGTCAAGCATGGTGGTAGCAGTATCATGTTATGGGGATGCTTCTCATCAGCAGGGACTGGTAAGCTTGTCAGAATTGTGGGGAAGATGAATGGTGCAAAGTACAGCATGGACCCAAATATCTGGGGAGGGAGGAAATACCAAAAATAGTTGAGAAGATGTAACGAGGAACGAGGTGAATAAGAGATGGGGAAAAGGATAAAAACACAAACCTGAGACAAGAAATCTGTGAAGAGTGAATTAGGCCTAAGTGAATCTTCAGGTTGTAATTGGGAAGGAACGGCAAACTTTGGAGGTGGGAAAAATACTATCAAAATCCTCGTTATTATGAACAATTTCAGCCAACTCAGGAGACTGGGTGATGTCAGGAAACAAAGGTTCACCCATGTAGCATCCAATCTCCCAACATATAAAAGCAGAGAGTTTCACCGTCCGGTTGCCCACACCTAAAACCTGAGAAAAACACTGGTCGTTGGTGTGACCCCCAAAGTGTAACGTGAACTTCGAAATTCATAACTCAAGAAAATGTTCACAAATGTTAATAATTATACAAGAAGATATTTAATATAACAGAAGAAATGAAATTACATTTATATCTTCTGTGACACAATATCTGCAAAATTCAAAGCAAAACTTACATCTGGTTTATTGCTTCCTGATTCTGTATGTAGTTCCATTCTGTTTGGATAAAGTTTACCATATCTAGTCAGCCAGGCAGAAGCAAATGGTCCTCCAAGCTTTTTGATAAAACCATGAATGATGCAGTCAGACTCTAAAACATATAGGTGTATAATTAATAGTGAAAAACAAACCTGCTAAGTAGAATTTTATTTCTCTATATAAGAATAAATCAAGGTTAAATAAAGCATTCTTTATCATACTATATAATTTATTACTCAAGAACAGAACATGCTGAACTAACAAGATAATGGTGATATAATAGGAAATATCATAACAGTAGCCTTAAAACAGCAGTTAAGTATTAACTTTTAAAATGAAATTCTTAAAAATAATCACTTAAATCAGACTTCTTTTATAAAATAAAGTTAACTGTTATCATATATTTCATTAACAGATAACTTAGTAAAAGGGAACAATTATGTTCTAGGTTAACTTATATTGCTTTTCATAAAAAAAAATGAAAAAGAAACTGAGAAATTTCTAGTTCTTTGCAGTGAATGTGTCTACATAATATTAAATACTTATATTAACCTTTTTCATCTTCAAAGATCATTTTCATTTTGGCTTTCCTCTTCTGAGCCATCTTGTCTGCCTCTTGATTAATGGCATCAAACACTGTCTCAGCTATTTCTTGTTGCCATCGATCAGAAATGACCACAGGGAAGTTTCTGTAGAGTTCTTGGTCAGCTTCAGTCAGCTGTAGATACAAAGTTAATACACAAAATGGAGAGAGAAAAAAAATGAGCTTCAGTCAACTGTTAAAAAAAAGATAACAGATGAAGCAGTAAAGTAGAAACAAAAACAACTAGATGTTGATTAAATTACAGAAAGCAACAACCAGTACAGAAATGAAACACATGTACTTATCCCATATAGTATATAACATTCTAACTATGAATAAGCATAAAAATAATAATCTCATCAGTAATATGGTAA
>NW_013666893.1:179035-189018 GCF_000517525.1 Limulus polyphemus | reverse complement strand
CTTCTCACAAGCAGGGCACAAAACACTTGCTTTTAGAAAATCAATTATTGGCTTCAAATATTGATCTTTCTCCTGCTCTGATTTAATATCTATACTTGGTTCCATTTCACCATCATCAACGCCTTCAGTCACTTTGACTTCAGCTTGATGACACCTAATTAGTTCAACCTCTCTTTTAACAGTTACCGGAACTTGGCCTTTGTTGTTCCCAAACGTCATTTTATCAAAATTAATTACAAACTTCCTCGGTAGTAAGTAGTCCAATCCTAATATGCATTCGTCTTCAATGTCAGCCAAGTATACTTTGTGTCTGTCCTTTATACACTGACCATATCACTGGTCTCACTCAGAGGGTTTGAAAAATTTTGAGGCCCCAAAGGGTTCTTGCCACTCCTGTGTCTACCAGGAACTCAACCTTACCCTTATCAGCACATATCAAGATCCACCCAGCCCTGACAGATCTAGACTGACAGCTAAATGTTTTGTTGCAAGCAGTTCGTCTTGCTTCCTTAAGCCAGTAGCCAAGATTGATTTGGGTTTTGTCAGTTTTCTGAAGCATTTCTCATAGCATCCACTGATTGTAACTGGTCATCTCAGATCTGATAGCCAGTACTGATAACCTTGCCTTTGCTACTCTATAAAGTGCCAACACTTTGAGTTGACTGGTATCTGCTCCACAAGGTACAGGCAGTTCCTTCACCAGTGTTCCACCAGTCAACAAGTAAAGCAGAAACTTCTCTTTCTCTCTCTGGAATAATGTCTAGGTGGAGACACTGGCTATGACTGCAGGATGTATCCCATTGGCAAACCTTGCAATGCCATGTACCCTATGTGCAGATGTTACTGCATTTACCCTACAGGTAGACCTTGCTGAGGTATGTACCCTGTGGGCAGATCTCCCATGCATCACAGTGCTCAAATTCATAGAGGAAAGGTTGTTATCCCTTTGAATGGGACAAGCCCAACACAACGGAATTGCTACTACAGATGCCACTGCAGGCTTCTTCCTTTCTAATGCTGCTTTGAAGTAATCACTTCAAGGAATGTCGTGATGGATTTTGCTTCCATGAGCATCAGGATATCCCTTATTTCCAAGTGTTGTCACATTAACTCAATGGGGGAGTCCCTCGATAGATTATCGACCAGGATATCTTCCCAATCTGCAAAGGCATTTGCCAGGTATGCATTCTCATGCAATTGATGTAACTCATCCATGTAGGATGTCCAGTTCCTTGGTGCCAATCCTTCTCCAAGCTTTAAGCTTGGCCCAATCGAGTCGAATCAGCAATGCAACTCATATATGACTGTCTCCCAGTCATCCTACTGCTCCTCATCCAGGTGTTCACTAGCATTGACGGCTAGACCATCTAAGCACAGGACCAGACATTGAACAGCCTGTTCCAGAGTCCATCCATCCCAGGAAGTTACCCACCTGAAATGCTTTAGGTCCTCTTTTTTCATCTTCCTGAACAATGAGGGCATGATTTATTTGGAGGTACTCATGGATAACTGTGCAGCTGACCAAAGTATCTCTCTCATAGGATCCCTACTCATTCCAATCTCTTCCTCTTAATTGTAACTACTGCTGTTTTGTGAATATGCTATTTTTAATTCAAAAGAGTTCCTTCAAACTCAATAAACACAAGGGTTTGAGCTGGGATGGTATGCACATTATGAAAACAGAAACTCTGATATAGTTCCTGTTGTCATGCCACTAAAATTTTGCTTTTCTGATTACTTAGGGTATTTTCAGGTGAACTAATTTCTCTATAAGTAACAGAGAGATTCACAAATAACAGCAGATTTGATCACAAAATTTTTGAGTAGTTAGTATTCGGAAACTTGACTGAGTTTTCTTGTGTGTGAAATAATGAGATTGGACCAATCTTGAATCAAACAAACACAATGTTTAATACAACCAGAGAAAAAAATAAAACAACATAAGCACTTACATAGATAAAACACCACAGTTGATATTCTACTAGGTAGAGTTTAGTGCCACAGCTTCCATTCTCTCAGGATTTATTTCCATAGATCTAGAGCACAATGATCTTAAAGTATGGTCTTTCTATGAAGAACTCTTTGTAGAACTGAATTAAGAAAGCAAGCTTAAATTCAATAGGTAAACTCAGTTTCTTTGTCAAGCCAACAGTGTCACTTCATGACTTTTCTTCTCTCAAAGCAGTGGCCAGCTGTTACACACAGATATGTCAATTTGACCAGCAAACAATATTACAATCCCTTTTCAACATGGATGATATATTATTGCAATACCCACTCAGGCAGAATAGACATTATGTACTACAGTGAAAAAAGAAACAGGGCAACTCTAACGTTTTCTGTACCACTGCATTGGAAACATAAACAAACAATTAAAAAATTCCTATATTACTAAAGCAGGTAAAAAACAATATGTATGCATATCACACTATTACTAGCCAGTAGGCATTCCTACTGCACATGGAATATATACTGAGCATGCTCATAGGTAAAAAGGTCTCACATGCACTGTACAAAAGCTTGACAACAAATGACATCAGATAATGTGAAAAACTGGTCAATGAAGGTAATGTGTATCAAAATATGTTTAGTTAACAATAAAGTACAAAAACCAACACTATTTTATAGCTAGAAAATTTGAAAATATGATTAATAGTTTAATAGATCAGTCTGAGGATTTAATAAAGTTTACGTCTATCTAGAAAGACTGAAAAACAATGGTAGCTAACTATAAATTCTACAGAAATTATTTACAAATATCTATGAAGTCAGACAAAGAAACTTGCAGGTAGTCTGAGGAATCTTTCAAAATAAATAATTTTCTCAGGTAGCTACAGAGACTAGACTCAAGTAATTCCAACTATCCAAGCAATCAAAATACTACCATTATGATTTCCCCTTATTATTTTTGATAAATTAAAAATTGCTCAGCTTAATAAATTAGTATCATGACTCACAAAAATAATCAAAATAAGTTTCTATTTATTACTATTTTTAGTTCTAGCTATCCAAGTAACAGAAATATTATCTATTACTATTTTTTTGTCACCTTGTTCGCATAAATAATAGTGTAGCTTTAAATTAACTCAATATGCACATGATCAGTCCATTAGACTGACTCTGTATTGGGAAAGGAATACTGACTATGATGCCAAACTTACTGTGTATATGTACAAGAAATGTCAGGCTTTTACTAAAATGTACAAGTTGGATGTACATAAAAGTTCCAATGTGTTACAAAAGCATCTGTACTCAAGATAAGTCTATGGACTGCCAATGTCAGTCCATGTGCAAGGTGATATTCACAAGACAATTAAACATACTTTTGTCCACTGTACAGTTTGCATATTACAATTGCATAACCTCTAATACCTCCAAAATGCATATCTACAATTTTTTCAGTATCCTTGTATGTTGTACCTGGTATTTACTCTCCTCTATCACAAAATGTTGCTAAATCAGCAATGTAGACAAAAATGAGTTGATAAGTCTGAGATCACATACATAATACCATGTTAAATGGCACTCTGTAAAAGGTCATGGCATATGCAGTTTGAGTCCCACCCATGCACATACGGTTAATATACTGCTTATTTATTAGAAGCTACAAATGTAACCAGTGTTACTTAAGGTAAGACTGCTTCAATAAAAAAGCAATAACAAGTTAATATTCACTATCTTTTATTTGATCAAAAAAAAATTGCTGAATAACTTGTTCAATTATCTGTGTTTGTCAGAAATTATTAGACATGGACTAATAACAGTCTAACAATACTTAATACCATCAAGTCATTAACCTATTTACATTAACAGAACCCCTGTTTAATCATGATTAGCCCTAGCTAGATAGGAAGCACTGAAAAATCTGTCATCATCAGTCACTAAACCAATTCCTAGTACAGTAAGCTTGAAGTTGTTTGATTGACTGATTTCTCAGAACTCATCCATTTCTGCAGTTTCTTCCAGTCTGTATTGTAAAGATGTTAGTCACATCAACAAGAACTTGCTTAAAATCTTGTGATGTTTTTTATTCTTATAAAGTAGTTAATGATAGAATTAGAAAAAAATTCCGAAGTGTTTGTAATAAATTATTTTTTTAAGTACAGTGATTTTTAATATTTCTTTCATCTTTTCTACCTTATGAATAATTCTAATCTCTGCAAAGAGGTCATTTAGTATCATCACAAGTTTTCTTGCCAAATAGTAAACATTTTATTGTCTAAGATAGCATGAATTCATTTTCACTGAATTATACATTCCCTATCACACATTATGACAAGAATCTTTACTAATTTTATCCCACAAAAGTTTAGGTGGCATTAAATTCTTTAAAAAGACAAAACAAACTGAAAATTAATATCATGTATGAATAATAAATCAGTTGAGTGTAATTAATTAATAAGCCTGATGATTAATTGATCAACAAATTCCACTATTCACCCAACTCTAAAGAGTAATTAATTTTTTATAAACTATTTAATTCTATGCACACACTATAATGAATTACAAATAGAAAGAAATAAGATTATGCATAGGTATTAAAATAGATGACTGAAAGAAAATTTATGAGAAAAGAGGCTTATGAAATTTAGTAATTAATTACTGTTTAAATGTTGGTATAGGAAATGACTTCTCATAAATATTACATTTGTAGGATGTAAATTTTTAAAATTACAAGCATATTAAACTTCTTAAATACTCAAGTGACCTTAGGCATTGAAGTCATACGTATACCTAAAAATATTTATAAAATAATTAAGTTGTTGATTTACTGAATGATATAGAAAAAGGTTTTAAAACAAGTCCATAATTCAAACAAACACTATTAACCCTTCTAATATGAGTGGGTGGATTCCACCCAGCCTGTATTCCCAAAAGTAACCATAAATAAGTTGTACTGTAACTTTTTAAAATGTACATGTATCTTCACGAAATTTTGCAGATTATCGGTAAATATTACAAGGTATTGGTATACAAAGTATCAGATTTTTTAATTAATTATTTGCTCATGCATTTTTAATTTTTGAATATTGACTATCCAACATGCAAAGAAACTTTGATTTTAAGATTAAAAATACTTTTATGAATCAAATAATTGTCAAATTTCACAAGCGTAATCTCCATAACACCCTAATGTCCTCCAGATAATTATCAAACGTTTTTATTAGAAAAAAACTTTATATTTTATCTGTTATTTTCACTATTTTGTCTTTGTATGGGTTTGGTCAATTCTGCCAACCTCATACCAACCATAAACAAATAGGAAACAGATATAAATTAAGCTTTTTTTTGTTCTAGAATTACTACAAATTCTAACACAAAACCTCAAATGTGTAGTCTAAATAGCTTAGATCTCATAACATTTTACATTTATATATATCTATTATCTTTATTTTATTGACCTTTCAACAGTGTCTGATTAACATTACCTAAGTTGAATGACAAGGAGCACATGCACTCATGTTACCATTTCCAATAATATAAAACTGGCCTTTACAAAGTGACTTGTCTTGAGTGTGTTCTAGTGGACCAGTATTTTGCAAAATACAGTCACATTTCAGTTATAACACATTAAATATTCATATACATTATTAATATTTATAAATAAGTTCTTAAATTTCAGTTATTTTTCTTAAAACATAGAACAATGAATATAGAAGTATAGAAAACAATTATTTCTTCTTGTTATGAACTTCATACTCGTTTGCAGTTTGCCATAATTTACTAAGCCTTATCAAATTTTGCACGTGGAGAATGTAAAACAAAATCTTTTTTAGGTTTTTATATATGTATTTTGAAATAACAAAAAATCACAAATTACTATATAAATACCACACTATAATTTATCAGGCTTAGTACCTAAGCTGTATTTGGGTACAAAAAAATATGATTTTTCAAGCTCAATAATCTGGAATCTGCTATAAAAAGTAAGTGTTTCTCACATACATACTTTGCGAAGGCTCAGAGAACCAAATGGGGGACATTCTTTCGATTGGTTATTCACATGTCATAGACAGAAATAGGTGTACATAAGCAAGTGTTTCCAAAAATGGAAATAGGTGGGTGGAGCCACTGTGTTTGATTCACTAAATGTAGCAATATCTCAGCAAATAGAAAAGATAGTAGGTTCTTATTTTATATTCTAGCTGGTCAATATCGGTAATTTGAGTTCCTAATTTATAAGCAACTATAGATTTTTGTATTTGGACATCATAAACATCAAATCTGAACAAATGCTGCATTCAACAGATGACATGACACACAAAAACCAATATTTAGGGATATTTTTCAACATTTACTTTTAAATTAATAAATTAATGAATGTATAATACTAAAACTTGAATTATAATTAACAATTTGATACCAAACTTATTGATATACATTCATAAAATAGTAGATTAATAAATTCTGAATGTAAGTCTACAAACATGATGGCATGGCCTTTTTTGACCCATGACCACAGGAAGACTCGTCAGACCCATCTCAGTAGGGTTAAGCACTGGGAATCAAGAAATAAATCAAACAGAGAAAAGGAGGTATATATAATACAGTACCAACCACAGTCATCATCTTATTCAGCACTCACCTTGATTCCTCGTGTGTCCTCTTCATCAAATGAACCTATATCAAATGCATCAGCAGCATTCACTTCACCCCTTGGAGGAAGGAGTGGAGGGGAATATTTCTGTAGGTATACTAATGGCCAATCTATCCCTTTAAAAAATGCATGCTCCTTAACCTCCTCAGATCTAGATAAAAACATAGAAACATTCATAAGCCTTCTTGTGTCTCTGTAATAACCTATTGTTACTGTTCCATCTCTGCTTTTATATCCTACCATTTGATATTTCTTTTGTAAAAGATTGCTTTGTACAAAATCATCCTATGCCATTAAATATTAGCATCCAGTTTATCTTCCACCATAAGGTTTTACTTTTTAAGACATATGTTTTTAATTTTCTTACAACCTCAGGTCTATCTCACTCTGTAAAATTTGCTTTCACACTATAGCTTCCAGTCAATCTAAATCTCCTAATGTGCACAAATACCCTCTGTTTTTGCATTCTTAGCCTTGTCTATCGTAATTTATAACAAACTCTCTAAACAGTCTCTCTTTCTCATACATGAGCCTAAGGTTTATAACACTTTCTAAGAACACTGTTAATTTAACAGTAACCCTCTGTGGTTATATTCTAGGGTCTTGTCTGAATCCTTCTTTATGTATCAGATTTTCTTAGTTTTACCACTTACCCTTTGCCTTTACATCCCAGCCTATGGTCTATCTCTCTGTGTAACAGTCCCTCTAACAAGGACTTCAGTTCAGGAGAAAAACAGTCTGGTAACTCAAAGTTCTATCACAAAAAACAAAACCATTGATGTATCCATGCATTTTTTTATTATAAAGTAACTCTTTATCCTTAGTGTATGAGTAGGTATTTTACTGCACTTAAACACTAATATAATCATTTCAAAAAAACATGTCACATGTGCACCTCTGACTCAACTCAATACAACATTACTCTTTTCAGCCTTTTTGAAAGGAAAAGAAAAAATTAAGATTTTGTTTAATGTTCATTCCATTTTTAATGATTTTAAATTTTATTGTTTCTCAAATCATATTTACTAATTTCACAAATGAGTTTTATGAACTGTTGACATAGGACTTGCTAGCTCTAGTGTAGCATGCAATGACTTCATTCCTTCCGTAAGACACAATGCAATGCATTTTGTTATTATTTGATTCACATTTTTCATTGAACGCATGAAGTTTCAACTAACTTCTTCACTATTAACATTTGTTAATAGTTATTAATATTATTTTCAATAAAAATATGAAAATGTTTAACACATAAACTTAAAACACATTTACATAGAAAACAGAATTTTGAATAAGTTAAAAAGTAGAAGAACGATTTTCATGATGCATGAATTTCATGTAGCCACTGTGTAACAAAGATCGGAATGTGGAACCAAAATTACTAAATAGCTTTAAATTAACAGTTTAACAGCATAAATTAAAATTAATTCACTTAGGTTATAATAATTTAACATACAAACCAAATCAAAGTCATCAATCGATTCATAAACAGATACCACCCAACTAATCAAGGCAAGTTATGAATACCATGTTATCATGCAAAACAAGTGGATGGGGTGATTCTTTACGGTCAAATTATCTATACAGTGACCTCCTTTTTAGAAAAATTTTAAGGCATGCATTGAACAATCTTGTTGTATTGAAGCAAAGGTGTATTTTGTTTCATTATTGAAAAAATAATTAACATGCAATTAATACAAAATGTAAAGCATTTTCTAGGAATTTGTATAAGTAAAAGGTTTAAAAATATGTAAAAACATCTCTTTTTCATGTTTTGCATTTCTGAACTGAGAGTTTATTTTTGCCTTTCTCTGTAACTTTATGAATGGCCTCCAAAATCTAATCTTTTTTTTCTGTTATAAAAGAAAATACAATACTCTAAAATTGGTAAAATAATTGAAATTTATGGCTCTTATATTTTATTCTCTAATACACTGTTATAGTCTCAACTCAATCTAAAACTGGGCAAAAGAATCACTTTGAACCTCCCTTGACAAATATGAAGTTAAAGTAACATTTATATTTAACATGTTATCATTTTATATTGATCTTTTGTAGAGAAAACAATGAATGATTAAGCTGCAAGGTGAACATGACTATTACATAGTCAAATGCAATAATAAATGGGTGATCCATCTTGACATTGATACAAAATAGAAATATGTACACTTTATGTTACTTTAACTCTCTCAATATGGGCTCGGTCAATTTGACCAACAATGTGACCTCTTTTTACTTGTTCAAAGTCTTTATAAATCTGATACTATTAACTTTTAATAGTGTGTATATCTTAATGAAATTTGGCAATCTTTCAATAAACAGTGTAAATTTTTCACATACAAAAAATCATATTTTTTAGTGAAGTATTTTTAATAAACTACAAAAAAGATTTGTCCATGAATATATAGAGTATTTGTTTTGAATAGTCAGTGTGCAAAGTGATTTTCATGTTAAGATTAAAAATGCTTAAATACTTCCTAATTACATTTTAAATGTTTGTTTTCAGTAAAACTTTACATTTTATCTGTTATTTTCTCTACCCTAACTCTATACAACGTTGGTCAATTTGACCTACCTCATTACCACCCAAAAAAAAAATCTAAATAAATCTAAATTACCCTCACTTTCTTTCTAGAATGACTTCAAATGTAACACGAAACTACATTCGTTTATCCTAAAAGTAGCTTTAAACTCATAACAGTATACATCTATTTATAATAAAATTTTATTGCTTTATTGCCCTTTGAACTGTGTCTAACTACTATTTGTGCCATTGTAAGTTGTAAATCACTTGGGGAACGTGCAGCTCATGTTACACTATCGAATTACATTAACCATGGGCTACTCCAAGTTCCTTGTGTGCATGCCTCATGAAATATTTTCATTATATTATTATTTATTTTACCTAATCTAACCTTAGCTACCTAAAGAGATCCATATTTTTATATTTTAGTTACTTTTATAATGATAAAGAAAGAATAAACAAGAAATAAAGTATTTACCTGTGTCTTCTTGTTTTTGCTGTCGACTGTCGATGACACTTTACTTTTTTTATACTAATGGTAGTAATGCACAAAATAATTTTATTTAATTAAATAATGCACTAAAAACATAGAATAAAAACATGCAAAAAGCAGACAGTTTCCTCTAACTATCATAATTTTTCTGGCTTTCTAGCTATGCAACAAAAGCTGTTACAAATTAATCCAAGCAAGTCATTATCTTTCCCATGGGAACAAAGCTTGTACTAAAAGAGAAATCGACATTTCTCTGTATTTGTTATATGAAAATCTTGGCTTTCCATTGATTATAAGTAATATATAATTAAATGTAAGAGAGAACTATTAACAAATCCTGAAAGAGAAAATGTGACAGGTAGGTGTGG